>NC_142872.1:130245000-130545000 GCF_051225735.1 Oryctolagus cuniculus | reverse complement strand
TGTTGCCAGCGGGAGTCTCTGGCAGGAGAGGAGAGGTCAAGAGGAAAGAGAGATCAGGTGTTGCCTGTGGAGCTGTGGTTGCTGGTGGCTGCCTCCCCTGGGGAAGCTCACAGCTCCTGGCAAGCCCCCCTGAACTGTGGCCAGGCCTTATTGGGTTCTACTCACAGCTCTCTCCTCTTGCTCCTTTATCCCCTAGGGATGGGAAATTAGGAGAGCTTCTGGTCATTGCTAACCTCAGGGTTTCCTCCCATCCTTTGACCCTATCCATACCTTTGAAAATCGCCCCCTCATTAAACTCTTTTAAAAATTACCTTCTAAGTGTACCATCTGCTTCCTGCCAGGACCCTGTCCATTTATTTCATGGTTTTTCAACACTCTCAGTAACGTCCCATGAGCCAACATCACAGAGAGGAGATGCAACTCTTTCCTGAGGCTACTAATAGGCCAGTGAGGCGGCCAGTGACAATCAAGGGTTAAAGTGAAACCTGCGGATTATCTGAGGGTTTCAATTATCCTGGTTACCCTCATTCTATCTTGCACAGGGAGTGGAGAATTGGCTGTGTCAAGACTAAGTTGACACACATCACAGAGGCTGTACAGCAGTCTATCTGCTCATTAAGAGTTTTTTACCATGTCCCGCTGATCTTCCACTTCTCGCAATGCTTTTGATGTGGGTTTAATTCGAAGTTCTGACAGAAAAAGGGTCTCACATCTGTGGTCCCCAGTGCAATCTTCACATGACTGTCAAAAATGCAACTATTTGTCCCCAGGCTTAAAGTGCCAGCTCTAAAAAGGTCAAGGACTCTCCCTGGGAACATCTACAGCATTCAAGCTTATACTTAAGATCTTCATTTTATCTCAAACTTCCCTTCAATCTAATGTTAATTTGGATATCATATTTCCACAGGCCCAATCTGTGCTCAGGACATTCTAAACACAGAGAATAATAACTCAGTTCTTATTTCCTTTCTATGACCACAAGTCTGTCTACCTGCTGTACTATAGAAACACTGATAGGACAAATTAATCCCAAGAAATATAATGAAACATTCACTATAATGAAAGTCACTTTCCTTTGGTAATTTCTACATCTAACTCAGAATTATTTTGCATTTTCATCCTTAATAGTCTTTGATATAAAGAGAAAGATGAAGAAATAAAATCTTCAACAAACAATAGCAAGTCTTCTCTTATTAATTATCAAGGAAATAAAATGTTTCTCCACGTGTGGCATAGTTTCTCCACATGTAGCACAGTTTTGCTTTGGTTTAAAACTTTTGGTCAAAAATTTGTGCAAATAATATTTTTCATACTACTCATCTTACAAGAATTCTCAGTCTTCAATTGCTTTAAGAATAGGAGTCTTCTGGAAATTTGAATCTAAGTGTCACTATTGTAGAAAGCATTACCATCAATGGTTAATTTTCCCAACTTCAGGAAATGGATGGCTATTCTTCATAATTCAAAGAAGGTGGGTAGCTTGGTCAAATTGCATTTTGATATTTCACTAAAAGTTCTGTAATCTTGACTGGTATGCTTATGTACAAACCATTATTTTTTTCATCCACTCTTTCTCTTTTAAACTGTTAAGTTTGGGATTAAAACAAACTGTTCCTCCTTAAGAAAAGGGAAACTCAGTAGTATGGTGGCTTCTGGAGGCTCCAGAGCCAGCTGTGTGCATCTCTTACTGACCTCAAGCTCCCTGACATTACCTGGTGTTCTGGTATGGGTGTGGTTTGAGTGTGTCCACTCAGAGAGTTCATGTGCTGGAAGTGTGATCCTTAGTGTGGGAGATGGGTAAGGTCTAAGACGTGGAGACTAGAGGGAGGTGATTAGGTCATGTGGGAACTGCAGTTCTTATAAGTTGATGTGATTCTCTGGAAGAGTTGTTGTGAATCCCTCCCCAAGTTCTGGATTCCTGACTTATCATGCGATCTCTCAATCTTTGATGCACTTCCACTGTGATGATATTAACTTGAGCAGAGGGCTACAGAACAGTGAGGCAAATGAGCCTCTTTTCTTCAGACATTACTCAGCCTTAGTATTTTATTGTAGCAACAGAAAACAGATCCATTTACTCTGGTAGCTTGAAATCTTTCAGGATAGAAAATTTTTAGCAAAAGTTAAAGCAGAGGTTTTCCCTTCCCTCCTGGAGAGCCAAGTATCCAATTGATTTTTACCAATATAGCAGTGGATGTGATAATAGTATTTACTTAATATGGATTATTTGTATTATAAGAAATAATTCTTGGAGGTCAGCGCTGTGGCATAGCGGATAAAGACCGCCTGCAGCGCCGGCATCTCATATGGGCGCCAGTTCAATTCCCGGCTGCTCCACTTCCAATCCAGCTCTCTGCTATGGCCTGGGAAAGCAGTAGAAGATGGCCCAACCCTTTGGGCCTCTGCACCCGTGTGGGAGACACAGAAGAAGCTCCTGGCTCCTGGCTTCGGATCGGCACAGCTCTGGCCATTGTGGCCATCTGGGGAGCGAACCAATGGATGGAAGACCTCTCTCTCTGCCACTGCCTCTCTGTAATTCTGCATTTCAAATAAAATAAATAAAGCTAAAAAAAAAAGAAAGAAAGAATTAATGAAAATAATGTATCACTTGACACAGTTCTAGGTACATATTTTCCTTTTCACAAATATGAAAAAAGGCTGTAACTTTTTTAAAATGTTATATGAAAATGTGATTCTATTCTTATAAATGTTGCTGATTCACAAAAGAAAAAAACAAAAAAACCCTGAACCTCTACTAAAATTTACATGAGTCTGTATTTTGCTCAGCTACTGAGGGCTCAAGAACAGGAAACAATGCCTCACTTAAATTTGCGTTTTAGGTCTTCTGTTAAGCTTCACCCCCAATAGATAGCTTCCCTGCCTAAAATTGGAACAAGAGCTTATCTTCTTAGTCTGTAGGATTTATGGAAGCCTGGTAGCAGGCCAGTGATATGGCTTTTTTTCCCCAAAATGGGACAAGATGACTAAATTATTTTACGCCCCACCTCGGTCCTCATCTGCTGTCCCAGATCTCATGACATCTAGTTCCAGCTGGGAGTCCAGGAGGCTTGCTTTTCCTTCCCTCTCCTCAAGGCCAGTTAATTTTACTTCCAAACCATCTATCCAATTGTGTTCTTCCGTCTCCACTCCTGCTCCCCTTGTGCAAGCTCCTGGTGACTGATATTTGGAGTACTCGCATCGTCTCCTTGCTGACCTCTTTCCATATTTCCTGACCTCTGTTCTTTCTAGCAAGTCCAAAAGACCACGCTGCTCTTTTGCCTGAAAACATCAGGTCCCCCACCCACTGCTGCTGGAATGAAAGCCTGGTTCTCCCCTGGCCACAAGACCCTGTCCAGGCAGACTCTGCCTGCCTTTGGCCTCCCTCATGCCCATTTTACTCCAGCCACATGGACCCTTCTGCCCCTCAATGGGTCAGCCTTCCTCTGGCAGGAGGCTCTTTCGCCTCTCACTGCCTCTCCATTTTATTCTTTAAACTACACTTGAACTCAGAAAATCCCTTCCTGGACCCCTAGTCTCCTTAATCACACATACTCATCAAAATGTGCCCCATTCTTTAGAGCAAAATAGCTGCCTGCAACTTTACAGTTGTCCTTTTCTTACTTATGTAATGTCTATCTTCCCCACTAGACTGTGAGCTCAGCAGGTTAAATTTGCTTTGCTGATCATTGTACCTTCAGTGACAAAGGCACTGGGTATTTGGTTGAAGGGAAAAGCAAATAAGTAAACTTTGATACATGGAGACAAAGGAAGATTATTCAGTACTAAAAACAAATGAGCTATCAAGCCATGAAAAGACATAGAAGAAGTGTAAATGCCCACGTAAAAGAAGCATGTGAAAGAAACCGCCCAAGAAGGAAAATAGTAAAAACAACAGTGTCGGGGCCAGTGTTGGAAGGCAAAATCCAAGATCCCATACCAAAGTCCCCGCTACTCTGCTTCCTATTCAGCCTCCTGATAACGCACCAGGGAAAGCAGCAGAAGATGGCCCAGTATTTGACCCCTGCCACCCATGTGGGAGACCAGTTCCTAATTCTTGGCTTCAGCCTAACCCAGACCTGGCTGTTGTGGCTATTTGGAGAGTGAAGCAGTGTCTCTCTCTCTCCCTTGACTCTGAAACTCTCACTTTCCATCTCTGTCTTCCTTCTCTGTCATGCTATCTTTCAAAATAAATAAATAAATCTTTTTGTTTTAAATCAGTAAACGGATAGGGAGAAAAGAATGAAAGAAGGAGCACCGAAGATGTTTAGGGCAGGGGAATTACTCTGAATAATATTACAATGGTAGATACACATCATTGTATATTTATCCAAACCTATATGTGTACAGCAGCAGGAGTGACCTAGAATGTGAACTAAGGACTTTAGTTTAAGGCAATATTGATGTGTGAATGTAGGTTCATTGATTGCAACAAGTATACCACTCTGGAGAGGATTTTGATAGTAGGGGAGGCAATACCTGTGTGACGTCAAGGATATATGAGAATTGGTTGTACTTTTTACTCTATTTGCTGTGAACTCAAAATTACTCTGGAAAATTGTCTATTAAAAACAAATGAAAAATGAAGGAATGAGTGAACAGATCTTAACCAGTTCCCTCATTCCAAGAGTTCCCAATGCCCTTAAGGCAAAATCCAAACTCTTCTGCACTGGTGGCAGAGTTCCACACAATCAGGCTCCTAGCATTCTGGCCCACCCTGGAGGTCTTCAGGCAACCAATTGCTGTCTTGGAATGCAGTGTTCCCCAGGACATTCTTCTCCAGTGTGACACATAGTTACTCCTTCCACCTTTCAGCTGGTACCACCAAGGTCACCTCCTTGGAGAGGGCTTCCCTGCTCATCAAATCTGAACTCTTCCCCAACTACAATTTAAAACAGCTCCCTTTTGTCTTTTTTTACTGTGTTACTAGCTAGATAATAGCTCCCATGGAAGCAACAACTTTTTATCCTCTTGAATTCTTTCCACACTTTATTTATTCTCTACTTTCCCCACAGAACTTAAATCTGCATGATTCCAATTTTATCTCTAACATGAGTTTATTAAACTCAATCTTTTTGTACCTTGTTAGGTTTTTTTACAAACCAATTTTTTGTTAAGGAAAAAAATCTTTACTATAGAGATTTTGACACTTTTAGAACATTTTTAGCCAACAATTTTCATGAAAACCCAAAGATGTTTTATATGTAAAGCAGCAGAAACAAAGACAGAAGAAAATTTCACACTACTTTGAAAAGTAGCTGTGCTCCTAAAACTATAACTTTTAGTTAATGGAATCAGAAGTGCAGGGCACAGTGTAATTGACTATTTTTTCCTACTAATTATGTGATTTAGAAAGATACTAAAGGGGCTGGCACTGCGGTGCCGTGGATTAAAGCCCCAACCTGCAGTGCCAGCATCCCACATGGGCACCAGTTGGAGTCCCGGCTGCTCCTCTTCCAATCCAGCTCTCTGTTATGGCCTGGGAAAGCAGTAGAAGATGGCCCAAGTCCTTGGGCCCCTGCACTCACAAGAAGACCCAGAAGCAGTTTCTGGCTCCTGGTTTCGGATCAGCTCAGCTCTGGCCATTGTGGTCATTTGGGGAGTGAACCAGAGGATTGAAAACATTTCTCTCACTCTGGCTCTACCTCTCTCTGTAACTCTATCTTTCAAATAAATAAAAATAAATCTGTAAAAAAAAAAGATAGTTAATGTACCTTTAGTACATTAAGACACAAAAACAATGCAGTTTTGACCTTATGAAATCTGAAATCTGAGAAGGGGATGTCAATACCAAATTCTTGTTTAGAAACAAAATGATAAAATTTTTCTTTCCTTTCCCTGCCAGTTTGCATTTGTTTCTGTCCTTGTTTTCATATAAATTTCCAAAAGTAAAGGCGCAACTAGATAAGATTTTTTTCAATATAAAAGTTCCTCCCTTCTTTTTTTTTCTTTTAGACAATCACATAATCTCTTTTATAAATGGTTATTTATTTATTTTTATCCACTTGAAAGGCAGAGGAGGGGAGAGAGGAGAGGAGAGGAGAGGAGAGGAGAGGAGAGGAGAGGAGAGGAGAGGAGAGAGAGAGAGAGAGAGAGAGAGACATTCTTCCATCTGCTGTCACTCCTCAAATGCTCACAATAGCCAGTGTTAGGCCAGGCCAAAGTCAAGAACCCAGAACACCACTGGGAGTGTTTCCTCTTCTGGAGTAGGTTTCCTGGGAGTTGCTTTTTAATTGAAACAATCCACTGGTTTTTATTGTCAGTTTTTTGTATTCCTATATTGCTGATAAACTTTTGAAAAAAAATGCTTCACTTTCCTATTTAATTATTGCTTTGTTGAGGCATTTACCTTGCCCAAAAATTGTGAGACTTTAGTTAACATAGAAAATTAAAATTCTATGTATATATTCTAGCCATAAATAGGTAAACTAAAAAAAGGACTGAAATTTTTTGCTTAAACAGACCTTTAGGTAAACACTCACTTATGACTTCAGTCCTTGAATAGGCTAACTTCAGCTATAATGAAATGCAAATAACTATGTTAATGCAAATGCTAAAGCTACAAATTCAAACATAAAAAAGTCAAGAAATGCAAAAGTTAAGGTTCTCCTAGAAACATTAACTCACTCAAATTGTACATACAGAATATTTCCAATTACACAGAAGACAGCAAAATGTGATCCCTTAATGTACTATATGTGCAACACGGGTAAGTTACTGCTGTTATGAGAACGTTAAATTTTACAGCCCCTGACTTTGTTTTAAAAGTTACTGCTTGAACATTGCATTATTCTTATCCCCATAATGCTACTTTTCTTAAAATAGAAAGAAAATAGAAGAGAAACAGATGTCATTGTATTTTCTGACATTATAGGATTCTAAATTTACACTCTGTTTTGGTTAATGAGTGAAACCAAAATATGTTTGTAGATGTTTTGAAATTTTTTTCAGTTGAAAAATTTCCACTCTGCAAGGATAAACTGAATGGCTACAATGTGTACAAATGTATAATAACTATCTGTGACGTTATAGTTGCCATTATTTTTATTTTTTTACAGGCAGAGTGGACAGTGAGAGAGAGAGACAGAGAGAAAGGTCTTCCTTTGCCGTTGGTTCACCCTCCAATGGCCGCTGCGGCCGGCGCGCTGTGGCCGGCGCACCGCGCTGATCCGAAAGCAGGAGCCAGGTGCTTCTCTTGGTCTCCCATGGGGTGCAGGGCCCAAGGACTTGGGCCATCCTCCACTGCACTCCCTGGCCACAGCAGAGAGCTGGCCTGGAAGAGGGGCAACCGGGACTAGAACCTGGTGTGCCAGCGCCACTAGGCGGAGGATTAACCTATTGAGCTACGGCGCCGGCCATAGTTGCCATTATTTATGTATACTGTGTAAGTAACACAAAGAACAAAAATTCCATTCATAAAGGGAGGATTTTTCAAAGTAGAGATTTAGAGGAGAAATACTTCAAAGATATAGTAAATGGAACTCTGTGAGTTTTCTTCCTTGATCTGGAACCAAAGCCATTTTTAGTATAATTTTCCTCTAGGCCATTCTCTCTTCTACTTTTAGAAGAAAACATAGTGTTTTGTTTAAGTTTTTCTGAAAGATAAAAAAAATACATTTGTTTTAAAATTTAGCTAACATTTCTTCTATAAATATGCAGTTGGACAACAAAATGTTTCATTGATTATAGAATGTTGAACTGTTTATATCTGTCTTATTAATGTGTGATGAGGAATGAAAGAAGAACAGTAAATGTGTAAACCAGAGAAGCCTGCTGTAGTGTTGTTTGGAGTGATAATCTCAGGACAGACAGGGTCCTGGGTTCTATGCAGCTTCTCCCAGTATAGTCTTTGGTACTTAATAAATGAGACACCACTTTACCCCCAGTCCATCAAGGAGAGATTCTAAAATTGGAGAAGGGGGTAGATATTGGGCACAGGAGTTGCAGCTTGGAACGCCTGGGTTTGAGTCCTGGCTCTGTTTTCTGTGCCAGCTTCCTACTAATGCACACCCTAGGAGGCGGTGGGTGAGGCCCCAAGTAATTGGGTCCCTGCCACCCAGGTGGGAGACCTAGGTTGAGTTACTGGTTTATGGCTTCAGCCTGACTCAGTCCCAGCTGTTGCCTTTGTGGAGTGACCCAACAGATGGGAGATATCTCTCTCTGTCTCCGGCTCTTTGCCACATCTACTGTGGGAATGAAGACCATTCTCAGCAATCAATCCACCTGAGGGGGTGCACAGTTATGGTGAAGGGGCCCAGAGGAACCCTGCAGAGGGACTTCAATCACATCAATGTTGGAAAGAAAAGGAAGAGGCTTGGGCTGACAAACAGTGAGGGAAAAAGAAGGAACTGACACCTGTTTGCACTGTCTGCAGTCGTGTCCAGAATGTGTTCAAGGGGGACACACCGGCTTCTGCTTCAAGATGAGGTCTGTGTGTGCTCACTTCCCCATCAACATGGTTACTCGAGAGAATGAGTCTTCTGTTAAAATCCACATTTATTTGGGTAAAAAGCACATCCGAAGGGTTTGGGTGAGGCCAGGTGTTGCATGTTCAGTATCTCAAGCCCAGAACAATTAAAGGAAGTGATATTGAACTTGTTTCAAATTCAGTTGTTTTGATCTAGCAGGTAATAACAGTTAAAAACAAGGATATCAGAAAAATTGGGGAAGGTATGTATGTCTCTGAAAAAGGAACAGTTCAGCAGAGCAATGAATAAGATCTGAAATTTGTCCAGCTACAGAAACAAAAACTCAGATTATAAGTCTAATTTATGGTATTTTAATAATGCAATAAAAGATCTATTGCTTTGATTTTAAAAATTACATATGTAATTTTTAAAGAAAAGAACCAGAAGATTTTAATACATGTCTTTCCAAACATTCTGAACATAGACATCTTTCTTGTAATAGAAAAGTATTTCTTATAATAGAAAAGACGAATAGAATGTTTTACATTTTTTAAGTTTTAAAGGGACAATAAATAAATAAAACTGGAAGGGAAGAGCCGGTAAAGATACTCAAAGCCAGGGGCATACTGAAACCCCAGCATGCATTGTTCTAGATCGGTCACTCATTTGCAGTCCTCGATCACTGCAAGTTTTCATAACCATTTAGCAGGTTCTCTTTAAAAATGTGTCACCTTTTGAACTCCCAATATTACCCTGTATTTTCTTGTCTTCTGACAATTATTCAATCAGACTTCTTTTGTGAATACTGCAAGATAAATACCTCCACAGTCTGAAAACTATAGCTTCATGCCTGAGTAACCTGATCTGCAACTTTATGCTGCAGATAAATTGGGACGTTCTTAAATAATTACCAGGCAGTTGGCCACCTTTCCCGACTGTTCAAATGCCCGAGGTTTTATTGAGATTGCATAGAGTCCTCTGGTCCCACCCCATGGCTGTATTTTCTCTTCGAAAGACTTGCCTGTCCTCAGTACAGAGGATGTGTGGTTAGAACTCCTTTGGGGGATGGGAATTCAAGCTCTCAACCATGCCCTTGACCTCTTTGTTCTTTGTATCATCCCATGAATTTACCTCACAGGGCATCTAAGAGACTATTTATCAATGTTTGTTTATGCCTGGGAAATCTCAAAAATCACAAACCCCAATTCGTACTGTATATTAATTTCTTACGTGTCTGTCTCCTCCCTTAACTTGAAGCTTCGACTGCGTGGATGTTTGTGGCAGTACTTTTACCAAATATAATCTTAGGCTTGAAGGTTTAATGCCATATTGTCTGGAATGGTTCAGAGGTTTTATAATTTTAAAGGCTTAAATCTATGTTAAAAGTGGAGCTCTCAACAAATAGAGGCAAAAAAAAAAAAAAAACAGGAGAATTAATAAACAAAGAAACAAAGGGAAAAAAAATCTTTTCCTCCAGTTCTAGTTGGAATTGCTATTTTTACAGCTAACTGAAATATTTCAACATTTATAAAACACCAAAATAGCTAGAATTCCTCAGTCTGAGAAGGGGAAAAGAAAGCATTTTGCTAAACTGAAGTAAGTTCAGCATTTGCAATGTAATTCAAATTGCACTTGCAATTCAGGTCCTGGAATTAACCCACTCAACCAAAGCTTGAAAAGATTTAGATTTTCTCTGACTAGCAACAATACAATACTGCCTTACAATTGCACAACCACCCTGTCTTTTGGTGATACATCCAATACACTCTAAATTATAATTCTAAAACTCAGTTTGTTGTTAAAAAAAATCTTTGCATCATATCAGAGTTTGCCTTTTTGCACTTTAAAAGGGGGAGGAAGGACTCACACCCAGTTTTAGTCAGGCTAGAACAACACCTGAGCCCTTCCTATCAACACATTTTCAGCAATGATTTTTAGCCCGATTTTTAACTGTGGAGAGGTGAACTTGGAATAGAATTCTTATATTTTCAGCCCATTGACTACAATGAAAAGAGTAACTCTCAAGGCATTGTGGTGTTTGGGGTGCAGTTCAGGTCATCTGAGCGGCCATTTTTCTAGGGTTGAATCCACCAGGGACTCATCTCATTGCAAATGGGAGGATGACTAGGTCAGGGGAGATAGTCACGGCACCGATGTCTACAGAGTGTCCATGAAAGCTATTTGACAGTTTCCCATGCAAGCTGTTCAGGAAAACTCTGCCATTTTTGCCTTATCTAGGTTAACAATAATTCAGAGCATGCAGGAGAAATTGTTTTTATAAAGGCAAAGAAAAATTTTATACATACACACACACACACATATACATATCAAGCAGGTCTCATTTCCTCATTTTTGTGGTGGATGTTTTCTGACAGTAATAAACAAAATTTAGGAAGCCATCATGACATCTTATAATGAAAACAAAAATTCTTTATAAATTTTAGGGGCCAGGCTGTGAATGGAGCTCATCTATTTTAGCCCACTAGCTCACAAAAATAGAGAAAGTGTTACAACATGAGGGTACTTCAGACAGCTAATGGATAAAAGGGTTAAAATATGATGCATATTTTGAAGACTCTACATATTAGAGAAAAGAGGCCAGCAGCAGCTTACATACCAAGTTAGAAATGCAGAGGTAATGTTCAGGACTACACACTGTAGTTTTGTCTTTTAAAGAAGAACAGCAAGGCTGTATTCTCATCATATTCTAAAAGACTGATATTTGATAGTATAATATACCATCACCTTATAAATCAATTCTTAGGTGGAAAGACCTCCAATTTTGCTTTTTTTAATCCTATGCAAAGCAGCATAGTTTTGTAATTATTTAGCCTACTGCTTTCCTTCTATTTAAAACATTTATTACCCAGAAAGACCTCAGTGACATGTAAATTTCATTTTCTATGCCCTGTAGATTAAAATACATCTGTTTCAGCCATCATTCAGGAAAGAAATAATTTTAATAGTTCATTTTATTAAAAAAAGATTTATGTCGGCATTCAGTTCTGACAAGAGAAGGCAAGCAGCTTGCACATAATACTAAGAGGTGGTGTTTTTTTCTTACAGAATTTTATCCAAATTGAACAGAGCCATGCCAAGCAACTTTGCCTCCTGGCATGTGGAGTTTGCTGATCATGATTGACCGTAACACCAGGTGAAGTGTTCTTTGTTAAGTTTAATCTCTGATATTCTGTGGATATTTACATTATACAAAAATTAAAATAATATAGTTCTTCCTCCAGGAGATTCCACTCCTGTGTTGAGACAAAATGGTAGGAATTCATTTTTAGATTAATTATTTTATTTGAAAGGCAGACTGATGGAGATCTCCCATCTTCTGGTTCACTCCCCAAATGCCTGTAATAGCTGGGACTGGACCAAGCAGAAGACAAAAGCCAGGAATGCCATCTGTCTCCTGAGTGGTAGAGATCCACCTTTTTGAGTGATTACCTGCGGCCTCTCAGGATGTGCTTGCCCTAGCAGGAAGGTGAAATCAAGAGCAGAGCCAAAACTGGAACAAAAGTGCTCTCCTGGGAGATGTAAGTGTCCCAAGCAACATCTTAACCACTGTGCCAAATGCTTACCCCAAATTGCATTTTTTTTCTGTTATTTAATGATTTTTTCTTGCTTTTAACTATTTGTGGTGTATTTTAAGAGCAAATAATATTTATATAAAATGTCTAGAATGGGCAAATTTATAAGGACAAAGAGTAGGTGAGTGGTTGCCTAAGGCTAGGGTGAGGGATGATGTTGGACAGACAGAATGTTGACAGGTACAGGTTTCTTTTGGAGATGCTGAAAGCATTGGAGAACTGACCATGATGATGTTTACACTATGAATATGCTCAGAACCTTTGAACTGTATGCTTACAGTGGATGGATTTTATGGGATATGAATCTTAATATAACTGCTATATTACCAAAAAAGATAAAATCCCACCACACAACCTAGCAACTGAAGAAATTAATGTCTTGCTAGGTGAGGAGCTCTTCCTAAAAGAGAAGACCTGAGGGCATAGAATATGAAAAAGTAGGAAGACAAAGAGACAGGAGAGAGCATTAGGTGACCAGAAACATATGAATATGTTAACTTCAATAGTCAAAGAGTCAGTATCTAGGGACAGGTGGGTTGTGTCAAAGAAGATGGGTGAAAGAAATGGCTGAGATGTTTCTACCTTAAAGTTACAAAGGTAAGCTAAGGAAAGAATTAACATTCACTACAGTTGAAGGTTAATGATGAAGGCATCAAATTGTAATTAGGTGCTTTTCTTCATTATCTTGTTTAGTTGCATGTCCTATACAAGAAAATGTGTAGTGCTAACACGTTTCTGCTTAGTTTTTTTTTAAAGATTTTTTTTTTTTTTTTTTTTTTTTTTTGACAGGCAGAGTGGACAGTGAGAGAGAGAGACAGAGAGAAAGGTCTTCCTTTGCCGTTGGTTCACCCTCCAATGGCCGCCGCTGCAGCCGGCGCACCGCGCTGATCCGATGGCAGGAGCCAGGATCCAGGTGCTTTTCCTGGTCTCCCATGGGGTGCAGGGCCCAAACACCTGGGCCATCCTCCACTGCATTCCCTGGCCATAGCAGAGAGCTGGCCTGGAAGAGGGGCAACCGGGACAGAATCCGGCGCCCCGACCGGGACTAGAACCCGGTGTGCCGGCGCCGCAAGGTGGAGGATTAGCCTATTGAGCCACGGCGCCGGCCGAGATTTATTTATTTTTTACTTGAGAGTCAGAGTTACACAGAAAGAGGAGAGGCAGAGAGAGAGAGAGAGAGAGAGAGAGAGATGTCTTCCATCTGCTGGTTCACTCCCCAATTGGGCGCAATGGCCTGAACTGTGCTGATCCAAAGCCAAGAGCCAGGGGCTTCCTCTGGGTCTCCCACGCAGGTGCAGGGGCCCAAGGACTTAGGCCATCCTCCACTGCCATCCCAGGCCATAACAGAGAGCTGGATCGGAAGTGGAGCAGCCAGGACTAGTTATTTTAACAAAGAGTTCTATTTTTCTTCAAATGGATGATTAACAGCTAATTGGGAAAAATCTGTCAAATTGCTTCTTTTTTCTCTTAAAAGATTACCTGAGTAGCCACACCCATAATGGAGCTGGCCACCTGAACCAGCACACCACCAATGGACCCCCACAGTCCCCAACACAGAGCAGCCTACTAAGCGCTGGCCTTACAAACCCAGGCCTTTTACATGATGGCGAACATCATGTGAGCCCTTGAAAGTCAACTTGAAGTGTGGAACAAAATCTGTTTAAAAATATCTTTTGCAATAGCAAAACTAAGATGACTTTGATAATCAACAGTCCAAAAGAACGTGAATGCCCAGACTTCAGATTTGCAGGCAGCCCTGTCAGTGTTGATCGTGACATCTGCCTGACTCATCTCAGCTTGTGGACACAAGCCTAAAGGTACCGCTAAATAGAGAATACCTGAATTCTGCTTCTCAACATTAGGAACAATGAAAAGACACGCAAGGAAATAGACACTACCAAACTATCAAGAGCTCCTCACAAGCCATCCTATGCTGAGTAACATGCCTAATATTAAATGGGCAATGAGCTACCCAAACATTTTCATAGGCATCTTCTCATGGATCCTTCAGCAACCTCATGTAATTATTATAAATCCAAATACATGAATGAGGAAAATGAAGCTGGGCTAGACTAACTAGCTTGTTCTGGACAACTACATAAAGGTCCCTGGACTGACACCAAGACATGTTTGGAGCCCCCACCCATCCTCTCAACCACATCACCGTTCTGCTCATTTCCCAGGCAATCTCAGGCTTCAAGTTGACACAAGCAGAGAGCAACTAGAAGAGGGAAGAAGCCCCGAAGGGAATAAAAAGAAGAGCATCTAGGAAGGAGCCCAACACTTGAGCCTGTGGGGTGTCTCACAAGGGAATCTGATGATTAAGTGACATTCTCTGCACAATTCTTAATTGGTGCCATCATTGACACCCACCTTCAAGCTTTGAGGGTTGGAAAAATTGAGGTTTCCTTCTCTGCTGTAGTTGAAAGTTGGCGTTGTTTATTTCTACACCTACCTCCTCTCTGAACATATTATTTTCTCTTATCCAATTCATGTCATCATTCTGTAAATATTTATTGAGGCCCTACTATGTGCCAAGCCAATTTCAGAGTACTAAGGATATAAGAGTGAATAAAACAGAGCCTCGCTGTTGCATTCCTTTTTTTTTTTTTTTGACAGGCAGAGTGGACAGTAAGAGAGAGAGAGAGACAGAGAGAAAAGAGAAAGGTCTTCCTTTGCCGTTGGTTCACCCTCCAAAGGCCGCCGCGGCCGGCGTGATGCAGCCGGCACACCGCGCTGATCCAATGGCAGGAGCCAGGTACTTATCCTGGTCTCCCATGGGGTGCAGGGCCCAAGTACTTGGGCCATCCTCCACTGTACTCCCTGGCCACAGCAGAGAGCTAGCCTGGAAGAGGAGCAACCGGGACAGAATCCAGTGCCCCGACCAGGACTAGAACCCGGTGTGCCAGCGCCACAAGGCGGAGGATTAGCCTAGTGAGCCACGGCACCAGCCTGTTGCATTCCTTACATTCTAGTGCAGTCAGGCCATATACATACAAACACACAAGAAAAGAGGTATTCCATCCTTCCAACTGCCTCTGCTCACAAGTCACCATCTAAACCTGCAATGAATTCTTAGAAGATCCAACATCCAAAGCCTTTAGCTTTATAAGCAAAATTCAGAAAAAGATCTAGAATCAAAGTATACTTATATGCCTAGGAATCTTTGTTGATCATCTCCATAATAGAGCTATGAGGCTAAAGCCACCTATGTCTACCACACAAACTTGCTTATTTTCAAAAGTTGACAAAAGGACCAATGTCCACGAATTATGAAACTAGATGTTCCGATTCATTTGCACAGACTCACAGGGGCACCATCTTTGATACAATCAAGCAGCAGTTCAGGTTTGGTATGTTTCTGCTTCTGATTTTGAATTGGTTACCTTACTGATCTCAACTGAAAGACAACCTATTGACTTTACTTCCCATATTCGAGCACTTAATTGTACCAGTCATCTAATATCTGAGGAGTAGTGAACAGATAGAACTTTGATAAAATCTACCTGTTAAAAAGACAATTGTCCCAAACTTAAAGCAGGTGCTATCAATATTTTGGCAAGTGAAGAAATTTTGATAAATAGTGTGGACAGTGAAAGTTTGCATCCAACTGTTTCCTATACAAAAATGGAATAGTAAATTCTATTTATTATAGAGTAGGTATGATTTATGAGTATATTCTTTTCTATGAGATAATCTTAAAAACATTATTTTTTAAAAATGTATAAACAGAGATAGATATGATGATCCAAACTGTATCTTTTATCAGGAAAGAGTAAAGAAAATTGGAGACTACTAACTTAAAAATCGAATTTGCTAAAATTCAGAGTCCATGTAAGGAGGATGAGGTAAGAAACATTTTTATGGGCACCCCACCCCATCCTTAAACCAACTTTCACAAAAAGATAAATTTTAGTGGAAAATTACAACTAAGAAAAGATGCTTGCTACAAGTTCATTTTTATTGTACAGCAAAATCGACATTTCAAAAATAAGAGCATATTTTTGAACAAAAACCTACTCGAGGAGCTGGACTTACATAATAAAAGAAGAAATTCAATGGAATAAGGTTATTAACTTATTAATAGTTTAGTAAAAGATTAAAGAATTGCTTTTGAAATTTTACAAATCAATTATTTTTAGTTAAAGTTTAAACCAGGACTTAATAATCAAAATCAAAGTGTGTATGTGTGTTTTTATAGACTGAGATAGAAAACCAATGGGTCGTGTTTGGAACCAATTAAGTTAGATTTTGACAGTGTCAGAGATATTCTTGCTTTTAATTTAAAGCTACTTCATTAAATGATACGTTAGGCAGATTCTCCCATTTTCAATAAGTCACATTTGCTAAAAGTCACAATGAGAAGACATTTGTGATAAGAAGACACGCATCTCAATTGAAGAGTCTCTTCACCGAACAGATGAGGGAAAAGTTAAAACATCTAGACCAAAGTTCTGTGCTTTTGTTTCGATAAAAGCAAACGTTTCTAAATTTGGAGGATTTTTACTTAGATAATCACATAATTAACCCCTACTGAACAGGTTTAAAAAAATCTGCCATTGCCCTCACCTGTAAGTAAGGTCTAGCTTCACTCCAATGTTTAATTCAACAGAGGTTAACCAATTCTTTAAAATCTTGATGGATGTGTTGGACTCTTCTTTTTCTGTGTCAGGCACAGTGGGGAGCAGTTTGAGTTGCCTCATTTAACCCTCACTACACTTTTATCATGACTTTTCGATGAACCATCCTTAGGACGATGGCAGATGATACCTATTCCACGCCAGGAGCACCCAGTGAGGACTCAGCAGTGCTGGGTACCAGTGGAGTCCTTCACTCCCAGAGGCCGCATATGAACCACTGACCTATATTCTCACGTGGACAAATGGGAATCTCTGAATGTCTACCATTGCCTCTTTGTCAAAATAGATCAAATATGAGCCATCTGCTTGTTAAAAAAACACCACAAACATTCTCACAATTTATGAATGGTTAAAATTTAGGGCAGCTTTCATCAACGCAATAGATGAACATGTGGGCTGAGGCTGGAATAGGAGTTTGCATCTTAACAACATCATTACAAAAGGAAAAAAAATGAAGAACAAAGACTAATAATTTTAAAAGTGGGGACAATTTTTTAAACACCACAATGATCACAGCTTAATTTCTCTTTTTCCTAGCTTTGGGCTAACACCATGTGCTGTGGTGATATTTGGGATTGTGTTTCAGAAATTTCCATGGACACATTAGCTTAGACGGTTTCATTACCCACTCTCATTATTAAGTAGCATTCAATTACTGAATGCTGTAATGCCAAACAGCATAAAAGAGAGACAAAATCTCAGTAAGATCTAAGGGTAAAATGGCACTTTTATATTGCTATAAAGATTACTGAACTCTACTGTGGTACTAATGATCATTTCTGTGACTAAAAACATCCCCTTATGATTAATTATGTAAACTCTCATCATTTCAAGCCCAATAAAGAGTTTAAAACAGTTTTCATGCATCTTGTATTCACAGAATACTTTTTCCATTAGCCCACGTAAGAATCAACACTAAGGATTAAAGTTAACTATTTTCCATTACATTAAAATTGTGCAGCAGTGAGGAGTATTCTGAAACATATGGGGACTCTTCAGAGAGTTCATGGAAAAGACACATCATGAAAACAACTGCATGGATTGCAAAATTTTTCAGACCAAAAGAAACTTACCTTTTAATTTCATTTTCCTTGAATTTTTTGTTGTATCCTCACATATAGAATTTGGGAACCTATGTATAGAGGATGTTTTAACATGAAATAAATACTTGGTGTTCTTTATGATGTTGACCTATTTTTCTCATGAGGCATTTCATCTCATGTTGAAATAGTATCTTAGGGCTGGCACTGTGGTATAGAAGGTTAAACCTCCACCTGCAGTGCCAGCATCCCACTTGGGCACTGGTTTAAGTCCCGGCTGCTCCACTCCCAATCTAGCTCACTGCTAGTGCACCTGGGAAAGCAGGGGAGGATGGCCCAAGTTCTTTGTCCCCTGCACCCATGTGGGAGGTTTGGAGGAAGTTCCTGGTTCTGGGCTTCAGTCTAGCCCATTGTGGCCATCTGGGGAGTGAACCAGCGAATGGAAGATTCTCTCTCTCTCTATTTCTCCCTCCCCTATCTTTCTTCTCTCTGTATCTATGCATTTCAAATAAATAAATCTTAAAAAAAAGAATCTCAATAGTCGAGCATCTCCAAATCAGATATATTTGAAAATTGGAAAATACCATGCCAAGCACCCTTGAATGTTAATTACAGCTTTCTTTGTATCATCAATTAAATTAGGAGGAAGATTCATCCATAAGGCATCATTTATGAAAGAATATAAGAAACCATCAAATGTGAGATTATATATGAGTGCTTGGTAATGTAAAAAGGCACAATAGAAAATGTTGTGAAAAATAAAAGCCACAAAGCCATTGCATCATAAAGCAGTATGTACAAACTGACCATTATTTTTGAAAAAAAATTTACATATGCATACCCGTAGACCTTCAATTAATGGACATACAGAAAGGTATCAGCAGGCTTCGTAGCTGGGCAATGGATCACAAGTGATCTGCAGTTTTTTCTCTTGCAACATCTGTTAACTAGAATTTTCCTCTCTGAGGAACATGATCTACTTTGCTTAAGATAAAGAAATGTAAGGAAAATCAAGTGAAAATATCTTCTCGCTGACAGTGATCATCCAAGGTCTGAAATTTGAGACATGACTCTGATAACGTCCCATACCTATGAAAACTGAGTTAAAGCCTAGTGAGGAAGTCCCTTATGTCATCCCTGCCAGGTCCTGAAGCCTGTTTGTCCAGCTGGATGGGTGGTGAGAGGGCCAAGGGTGTTCTGCTCTGCCTCTGGTCTGTGAGTGAGGCAGTCCTGGCTGCCTGTGGATGGGAATTGTAGCAGGGACTGGCAAACGCAGTGAGAAGTGAAGTCCAGGTCAGTCTTTATTGTGCAGCTTTGAGGAAGCTGAAATGCAGCAAGTGACTGAGAAAGCAGACCCAGGTCCTGTGGGTCCCCACGCACCCCAGCATGAATGGAAGGAGCTTGGGACTGCAAGGTGGGCAGTCCTAGCCATTCCTCCAGCTTGACCCCTCACAGTGGACAATTTCCTTGTGGTCGCTTTCTCCTTTTCTTCCCCTCCAGCTAAACCCACTGGACGTAACAGAGTCTCTATCTATGTGGAACAGGAATTCCGTTTTCAGAAATGTAGTTCTGGGCACCTTCTGAATGGAGACTGGCAATAATCCCAAACTGCATGTTTTATTATGTTGGCTTTATTTGTGTTTCTTATGAAATGAGCTGAGACACTCAAACTCATTTGAGATAGCAGCCAATGCTAAACAGCCACATTGTCCCCCAGCAGAAGGTCAGCACTCTACAGGCAAAACTGTCCAGCTCCTGAGCTGGCTTGAAAACTTGTGCATGAAGACACGCTGCTTCATTGTTTTCAGCAAACTGCAAGTCGTATTCCTGAATGACAGGACTGCCTTGACAAATGAAAGAGAAAGAAGCAAAAAATTTCCACTTCACATTTCTAGATTTCTCGAGAAGATCACATGGTGATTGACTATAAATATCCCTATGGAATTCCATTCAGGATAAAGGAGGGTGCAAAGCATTAGCTTTTGCTGCTACAGTTAAATAAGTGTAGAGATTATCACTGCCTCTTCTATAGAAATACAACAGTTGGGTTCATGTTTGTGCAGCCGTGGGCCAATTCTGGTGAGGATTTCCTCTTTTAATCAGTTGCAAGGTAGAATGTCAGTCTCCACAACCAGCCACACCCTGTGGGTGCAAAGTGAATAAACACCAGTAACTTCTGCCAGAAATAAATACCCAGGGTAACAGCATGCCACCTGCACATTGGGGCACTTCAACCTCCCCAAGGCACCCTGATGAGAAATTAATTAAACTAATACATTTAAGACTAAATCCCTTTTACTCCAAATTACCATACCCAAAAAGTTAGCAAAAAATATGAAATGCCAGCATTGTAAACTTGCATTACATGTGTATTTAGACCGGGGTAAAATAGATTCAAATAGAGAACCATGAGATAAAGCGAGCCTGCAAGCAATGATTGACTCAAGATCCCCATCTAGTGACAGTATGTTGAATAGCAGGCTTTTTGTTTGCAATTCTAGGTAGGCCGTTAGGTCTAGTGAATCAGGCAATTATTTGGCTCATTATTCAAAAGTGAGATGCCCCTTGTTACTATGCCCTTTAAGAAGGAATTCTGGGAGGGGCAACAATTTTGCTGCAGCACGTTAAGCTACCACTTGGGGCGCCCACAGCCCATATTGACTAGACTGACAGTTCGAGTCCTGCCATTCCACTTGCCATTCAGCTTCCGGTTAATACACCTAGGAAAGCAGCAGATAATGACCCAGGTCCTTGAGTTCCTGCCACCCATTTGGGGAGACCTGGATGGAGTTCTTGGCTTCTGGCCATTGTGGGCATCCAGAGAGTAACTACTGGATGGGAGTGTGTGTGCACTCTTTCTCTCTGCTTCTCAAATTAATCAATTAATTTTTAAAAGAGTACTTTGAGGTTGTGCCCACCCTAGAATGCCACATAAACAATGCACAAAAGTACTGTGGGGAACAATTTGACCCCCTTCTGCTGAGCCTGGTTTATCTGTTTAACCAGGTCTGTTTCCTGGGAGTCACCATTGATTTCTTCATCCTTGTGGCACTTGATTGGAGAGGTCTGAAACTCTTTTTTTTTTTTTTTTTTTTGGACAGGCAGAGTGGACAGTGAGAGAGAGAAACAGAGAGAAAGGTCTTCCTTTGCCGTTGGTTCACCTCCCAGTGGCCGCTGCGGCCGGGGCGCTGCAGCCGGCGCACCGCGCTGATCCGAAGGCAGGAGCCAGGTACTTCTCCTGGTCTCCCATGGGGTGCAGGGCCCAAGGACTTGGACCATCCTCCACTGCACTCCCTGGCCACAGCAGAGAGCTGGCCTGGAAGAGGGGCAACCGGGACAGAATCCGGCGTCCCGACCGGGACTAGAACCCGGGGTGCTGGCCCCGCAGGGGGAGGGTTAGCCTATTGAGCCATGGCACTGACGAGGTCTGAAACTCTTGACATGCACAGAAGTAGCTTGTGTAAACTTGCACAGTATAGGTTGATGTAACAGTCCACATGGTAGTCATACAGCATGTACATTGTGTCAAGGATGGTGGTGATGGTCTTCTCTATATAGGTAAAGACAAAGGGCATAGATCAGATAGTGAGATAAATGCTTACAGGGAAGTGAAGCAACAGACCTCTTTGGATAAATCCAAAATGCCAATATCATTTGAGTTAATTCATGTGAAGTTTTAAGGACAGATCAACCCTTAAGGTGTTCTGGTCTGGCTGAAAAGCCCAAGAGAGCATTTCAGGCATGGAAAGCCAAGACATTATGGCAAAAAAAAAAAAAAACAAAAAACAAAAAACAAAAACAAAAAAAACAAACAAACAAAAAACACCCTACATGAAGGATCTCTGTGAGTGAGACCCCAGCGGAAAGAAATGATCATCAAAGAAGGAGGTATTTTTTCTCTGAAGGGAGGAGGAACTTCCACTCTGCTTATGGCCTTGTCTAAATACTAATGGGTATTGTGGATTCAAAAGGCTTCCATAACCTAGGCAGCTCAAGGCAAGAGCCTCAAGTGATCACTGATGTCATACATAGGAGTGCTATTGTTAAATTAACAACAGGAGGTACTGAGCACATATTTCCCATGTAGGACCTCTGTCCTCAGTGAGTTGTATTATGAGAATTAACTGTAAAACTTGTTCTCAGTTTTTTATGTGTGTGTGTGTGTGTGTAAATTGTTGAAACCTTTACTTAGTATAGAGTTGGTCTTCTGTGTATAAAGTTAATTGAAAAAGAAAAAAATAAAATAAAAAGCATTTCCATTAAGGTTTTAAAAAAAGCAGACAGAACCAACTGATGGTGAAAAAGTCAAAATAGCCTTGCTTTAGGGGGAGGGGTGGGTGTGGGTATAAGTATTGGTTAGAAAGAGACATGAGAAAATGTTCTAAGGTGACAGGATGCCCTACATCTTACTCTGGATGGTGACTATATGGTGTGTCCATATGTAAAAGTCATCCAATCTGTTTTTTATGCTCAATGTACTTCATGTCTTTAGGGTGTGCAAGATGTATCTCAATATTGACTTTTTAAAAAGAAGCTTCTCCATAAATGTTATTTTCCCCCAATTCTGAGAGCCACAAGATAACCTTTTTGTAGCCTAGTTAAGAGCCAAGTCTCTAATGGATTTTTTACAGATCCTCAGGAATTTAAATAAGAAATTGAATTTCTACCAACTGTAATTTTCTAGTAAAGAATTTGGGATCTTACCCACTTCCTTAATTTAAATGAAATTTTAGGGCAACCCCTTGACCCAATTTTTTGTTTTGTTTTGTTTTGTTTTGTTTTTGTCTTTGTTTTTGTTTTTAAGAATTACTTGTTTGAAAGCCAGAGTTGCAGAAGGAGGCTTCAATCCATGAGTCAGCACCACCCCTACTCCTAGACCAGGTTTTAAGTGAATAAAGGGACGTGCACTCATCATTGTTTCGTGGCACAGGACTTTGAGGAACTGTGAAAATGTTTCCAAGCCAACTCTGTTTTCGGTCAAAATGCTAACCCAAAGCAAGGGAAACTGAAGAGGTGCTAAGCTTGATCATGACCACCACCAAGAAGTCCTGCCCTGCCCCTCTGTAGATGGACTCTGTTCTGATTTCCAAGATGGAGAATGCTGGAGCTGGACAGAAACTCTGTGATCTCGTTTATCTCCATGTTTCCAAGAGGAGGGGTCTGGAACGATCAGGTTTAGTTCAAGCCTCAACTGGTTCATCTCAGCTAGACCTCCACCCAGCCTTTCATTTTGCCAGGCATTAAAGTTCCTCAAGCCCTGTGAACAGAACAGAATGCTAGGCCTTCAAAAGTCTCTTCCAACTGCTTTCATAGTTGGTGTTCCTAAAAGTTCTCAGATAATTTTTCTTCTAATTTTTTTCCTTACTTCTTGCCTGCCTTTCTTTGATCCTTTGATCCTTCCTTCCTTTATTTCCTCTCATATATATTTTTTTCTTTTTCCCTCTTTTTTTAAAATCTCTTTCTCCTAGCTGTAATTACTTGCAAATCAAGTTTTCCTCTCAGCTTGCTAAATCAAGAGTGAGGGAGGTGTGTGCAATTGAGACTCTTGCCTTTTTGATTTACCTCTGAATCATTCTCAAGGCTGATGAGGCCCTGCTCACACTCATAAAGGTCCTATCACAAGCAGAGGCAGATAGGTGTGCAAATTTCCATAGGAACAGTTTCTTTCAGCTGCTGTCAAAGCAGCCTCCTTCTGTACTATTTGAAAGAAGGGAAGAGAAGGACCCTAGAACAGAGCAATTATTGGCTCATTCCTCCTTTATTGCATCATTGTTGCTTTGCAGTTTTGACCATCACCACAGGCTCAGAGTGGACACTGCAAGCACGGGTCTCCAGCCCCATTTGAGAAGTATCATCTAACTTGAAGATAGCATTACTCCCTCTATAATCTTCCCACATTCAAATCAACCCACAAAAATTGTTCATTGCCTTCTGGCTTCTCAGAAGCATACAGGAGTGGTGGTCACATAAAAATGTTCATTTTGATGTTTGGTTCCTGACGTTAAGTTATTGAGAATCTAGTTGAATTCACAAAGCTGCAGTAATAGCAACCCAAGACATTCATCATCAACAGTTATCTTGAATAAAACAGGTTTATTGAACTCCTACATTGGGTAAAAGTGGGGTTGGGGCTGCTCCAGGAGTTCAGAGAAGGAGAGAACACAGTGAGGGTAAGAGAAAATACAGCCCAGCATGGAGGCATTAACCTTGTGGGTCACCTGATCCAATACCCTGCAGTGTTTGAATATACCAACATAGTTCACACTCAGACTAATTCAGTAACGTGAAGCAGAGAATGTCAAAATCAATTTCAGTGGCTTGTATATCACTATTGCACCCAAAACATCTCTCTTTAATATTTTGATGTAATGACTTGAAACTTTTATCTATGTATATCTTTCATTAATTAATATCAAATATGCCATTTCTTGGTTGCTTTTGTATTACTTAAAATATGTTTTAAATAGACTAAATACAAATCTGCATAATTATCGCAATGTCTACATAACATCATTGGATTCATTTGCATATAGATTGTGATTGGTATATGAATCGTCCATAATTTTTGCACTTTACTCCTTGTTAATATGTTGTGGTTTCCAATTTTGCACTACTCTAAACAAAACTGGGATCAACTTCCTTCCACAAACATATATTCATACTTGTCTGATCGTTTCTTTCAGATAAATTCCTGGGAGTGCTCATTCAACAGGAGACAGTTTATGTTTCGATTCATGGTGCCAAACTGCCCTCCAAAAGGGCTTGGGCAACCTGTACTCCCACCAGCTCCCCACACCAACACTAGGTGTTATCATTGTTATCTTTATAGATCATCATAAAATACTAACCATTGTTTTCATTTATGTTTGTTGATGACTTGCAGGTGTTTTCATGTTACAGAATCTTCTGTCAACTTTCTACATGATGGGCTCTAGCAAGCTGTATCTTTCTTCTCAGAGACTTTCTCTCCTGGAGCTGGACGCAATGCTGCCATGCTTATTGCCACCTGAGTAGAAATCTAGTGATGTTGCCTCCAAAGCAGGCTGGCCTCATCTGCTCCCCACACCACCACTCCCTCAGACTTTGTCCCCTCTCAACCGCTTCTTGCAGTGACTGTCCTATGCCCTTCCTGTGCATGAAGTTGGCTAAGGCTTTTTGAAGCTGAAAAACAAAAGGCTTCTCATGTTGGAGAACAAATTTCCAACCTGAATGTGAGAGAAAGACAAGCTGGCCCATCAAGGGTCCTGAAGTGACCACCCCATCACCTCAGCAGTCTATGTCAACTGTCTGAGTATCAGAGTATCACTTCACAAGCACAGAGGTTTCTGTTTAATTTGAACTTAATTTTTTACGTTGAGCCCCATTTGAAAGCGGACACTTAATCAGCCCACAGCACACCGGGTCTGCATTAAGATGGGGAGAGATGGTCTTTCTCATTAGGCCTGAGAAGAGGGTGCACTGGGTCTCACTGTCTTTCTATGCTGATATTTGCCTCTATTCTCTACCTCCCCACCTGATCTTGGCAATCAGTCTACACAGTTCAAAACTGTGTCCTCAAGGTTGTTAATTGCAAGATCCCTTGAATCCAGTGGTTTTTTTTTAAGATTTATTTATTTATTTGAAAAGCACAGTTACAACAGAGAGGCAGAGGCAGGGAGAGAGAGAGAGAGAGAGAGAGAGGTCTTCCGTCTTCCATCCACTGGTTCACTCCCTAAATAGTCACAACAGTCAGATCCGCGCCTATCCGAAGCCAGGAGCCAGGGGCTTCTTCCCAGTCTCGCATGCTGGCAGGGGCCCAAGGACTTGGGCCATCTTCTACTGCTTTCCCAGGCCATAGCAGAGAGCTGGATCAGAAGTAGAGCAGCTGGGACTTGAACCAGTGCCCATATGGGATGCCAGCACTGAAGGCGGGGGCTTTTTCCACTGTGCCACAGCGCCAGCCCCTCCAGTGTGTTTTTAATTTTTTTTAAGATTTATTCATTTGAAAATCAGAGTTACAGAGAGAGGGAAAGACAGAGAGAGAGAGACTGAGAGAGACAGAGAGAGATCTTCCATCCTCTGGTTTACTCCCTAGATGGCTGCAATGACCAGCACTGGGCCAGGCCAAAGCCAGGAGGCAGGAGCTTCTTCCAGGTCTAACACATGGATGGCAGAGGCCCAAGCACTTAGGTCATCCTCCACTGCTCTTCCCAGGCCTCTAGCAGGGAACTGGATTAGAAGTGGAGCAGGCAGGACTTGAACCGGTGCCCATATGGGATGCTGGCATTGCAGGCAATAGCTTTACCCACTATGCCACAATGCCAGCCCCTCCAGGCTCTTGGGATGTCCTGTCCAGGTTGCTCCAGGGAACTCCTCCTCTTATCCCCTACACTTAGAGCTTCAGGGATGACAGTGGGGCTGCTTTGATGCCCAGGACATCATTATATTGCCCTAAATCAAGTGGAAGCACAAAGAACTCTGGAGATTTGCCACTTATGCTGGCTTTGCCACAGTCCTGGGCATGGGGATTTCTGCTCTCCTATTCCCCTAAATAGGGGATTCCACTTTCACATTCATCCCCACTTCTTAGGGACCACCCACAAAAATCTCTGCCCTTCTGGTTCTCTTCTGCATTCCTCCTCACCCAGCTCCAGCTCTATTTCCAGTTTTGCAAACTACTTATCATGCAATGGTCTAAATATCCTGGTTCTTCCCTTGGCTAAGCTTTTGAAAGAAAACCCAAGGCTCTGCCATCTGAACTAGGAATAAAAGATGTCAGGTTTTACTTTAACTGTCAAACACTGAAGCAGGGATGGAAAAAGGTGACAGGAAACATGGAAATGGGCGCATTGTCTGTTGAACTGGCGGGAAGGCACAGATGCGAGAACCAGCACAGGTGAGAAGACAGACTGTGCTGGAGTCAAATGCCTGGCCTCGTTACACTGGGGAGCCTCCATTGAGATCTAGAGGAAGAAAAGTTTGGTGATGTAAGTTGGAGGCAGAATTTGCAGAACAATATTGAAGTGCAGCGAGAGTTGACAAGCTATGTAATCTCAGAGCAGCTTACACAGTGGTTCCAATTTAGCCTGATCACATGAAAGTTTTTTACTGTTTAAGGAAAGCAACACCTGACACTAATGGGTAGGACACAGCCTTCAAACTCAGACAATCCTAGGTCTCAGCAAGACACTGCTGCTTATTGTCTGTGGTGTTAGGCTCAGTTTGCTCACATCAGCACAATGGGCATAATAATACTTCTTTTATCAATTAACACAAGTATGTTGGAGATTATTATTGGAGAAAACATACATAAAGCACCCCGAGATTAGAAGATATTTCCTTCCCCTTCCTCGTTTTCAGCCCCAACTCTCTAATACATAACATGCCCCATGCATACCCAAATAAATCTACTGCTATTATTTCTTGGGTTACTAGAATTGACTTGGATTACTTCATGGATATGCATGAATTTTATGTATGAATTTGCATGCTAGTGAATCACATGTGTTTCAAGGAACTCTGTTATGCTTCTTAATATTCAATGGGATTTATCAGAAATGTTCACAGAAATTTTCTTTTCAAGCTGAGAATTTTTTGTTTGGATTTTTATTTTGTTTTGTTTTCTTTATTTTTTATTTGAAAGGTAGACAGACAGTGAAACAAAAGCAGACAGGCAAAGAGAGAAAAAGAGATCTTTTGTCACTGATTGGCTCTCCAAACTTTCAAAACAGCCAGGGCTGGGCCAAATCAAAGCCAGGAACCAGGAACTCCTGCTGGGTCTCAGCAATGGATAGCAGAGATCCAACTGCTTGATCTGCCTCCCAGGATGTGTTAGCAGAAATCTGGGATCAGAAGTGGAGCTGAGTCTTGAATTTAGACGTTCCAATATAGGATGTAGGTGTGCACCAAGCACCTGCCCCATAAACTGGAATGTCTATGTTTACAAAACCAAAGCTCTGTGGTATCCTTGACACCAGGATGACTCAGTCTTCCACTTTTAACAACTCTACTCCTGCGTTCCAGGAGTGTCATAGTCAAGCAGTCCCAGGGAACATAGCAGAGAGGCTGATGCCCCAGCTGCCATGTGAAAAGGCTTCTCTGGCTTGACCCTTTAATGAGTGTATCTTCCATGGGATCCATGTTTCATGAACAACCTGCAGAAGCTACTGTCTCTGTAAGTACCTCTAACCTGGGGCATCGTACAAGGCAAGAAGGACCTAGTTCTGTCGCAGGACAAAGGCTTTCAGCAAGCAGAACTTTTCCTTCAGCTTCTCTCTTCACTGTGGGAGGAACAAGAGCATCAACACCTGCTGAGGGTCGAGATCTAGAGATAAGGCTTCTGAGTCTGCAGCGACCCATGTCTCATTAGGCAAATAACAATCCCAATAGCAGGGCAGCCATGGTAGCAACTGTGGTGGTAACATGTCCTGAGCCGTGATTCCACATCAAGTGCTCAATGTTTTATGATGATTTTCATGTGCAGTACTCACCACAATCCTATGAGGTCAGTGCTGTTGGCATATGTTTCATTAGATGAGGAAACAGAAACTCAGTGGTTCATGTAACTTGCCTGAGATCACAAAAGTAAGAAATTATGGAGCCAGATTCTCACCTAGACAATCTACCCAACCATAGCTCCAAACAGACAGACCCAGCTCACCAGAACCAGGGGACCCAGCACCAAAGACTTGTTACATACTCCATTCTCAGAGCCCCCCTCCTTTTCAGTACTGGAACATGTGACCATTAAATCTCATCACTCCCAAAGACCTTGGCTTGGCTGAGAGCATAATGGAACCATGCAGCAGACTTGGAGAGCCTCTCATGGGAAAATAGTGTCATAATTCTTCACATTTCACTTCTTTGTCCCCTTCAGGGGACAAATATCCACATACACCATAACCATGGCAGAAACAAGCATACTGCAGGGCCACCTGTTAGGCACATGTGGTTCTCCAAAAGGATTGACACTCAGTTGACACTCTCCCAGCCTATGGAGAAAGTAATTATTTGTCACATGCATCTCTGAACACTGACCTTCATGAGGAACTTCAATGAGAGATCCTTGGCATCTCCCTGGTTATGGAACAAGACATGCAGGGGAGACTGAGTTATCCCACCCCTTAGGAGACCTTAGAGTTGGCTGGGCCTTAGAACCAACACCGTTTGCTAACTTCTCTCTATGCCCCCTCACACATGGGAGCTAAGGATGAAGCCTTGCAGATTTAAAATATGCAAAATGTCAGCAGTGACCAAAGCTATTATCTTTCTCACTCTGGTCCAGCAGAAGGGGGATGGTGTCTATCCCCAGGTCATCAGGCAAATGCCCTGTCCTCAAATAGGTTTGGATCATTGTAGATGTTATGTCTACTTCCACACTAGAGAAATACCATGCACTGATGGACTTATGCCTCCATAAATTCCCATCATTCTTGGTTCAGGAACTAGGATTTTCTAAAAGGCTTATACTATTTAAGACTCATTGCTGGAAATGGGCTAGGTCAGTCCTATCAAAGTCCTATCAAGTCCTATCTTAGTCTTTTTCCGACTTCTGAAACAAAATACTACAAACATGGTAGATTATGAACAATAGAATTTAAACCTTGTAGCTCTAGATGCTAGGGAGTCCAAGATGAAGGTGCCAGCAGATTTGGTGTCCGGTGAGGATTCACTCTGGATCTTAGATGACTACATTTTGCTGCAAGCCTACACCTACATGATAGAAGGGGTTAGTTATCTCCTTGAGGCCTCTTTTGAGGATACTCATCTCAAACATGAGTGTATAGCCCTTGTGACCTAATCACTTCTCAAACATTCTACCTTCTAATCTACCATAACACAAAACCTAAAGCCATTATACACTCTTGTGATGGACGGGGGTGTTCCAACCCCAGAACCCCTTTGGTGCATTGTACAGAAGAAAGGGAAGGTTTCGGTAATTAGTAGAAGATGGATATGGATAAATTTCAACTAAAATATTTAAAGACCTAAAAAAAAAAGACAGAGGCCAAAACTATATATAGATTCTCTCAGGAGTAGGAATAGAAGTAATTGCTGGCCGGCACCGTGGCACACTAGGCTAATCCTCCGCCTTGCGGCACCAGCACACCGGGTTCTAGTCCCGGTTGGGGCTCCGGATTCTGTCCCAGTTGCCCCTCTTCCAGGCCAGCTCTCTGCTGTGGCCCTGGAGTGCAGTGGAGGATGGCCCAAGTGCTTGGGCCCTGCACCCGCATGGGAGACCAGGAGAAGCACCTGGCTCCTGGCTTCGGATCAGCGCGATGTGCCGGCTGCAGCGCGCCGGCCGCTGGAAGGTGAACCAACGGCAAAAGGAAGACCTTTCTCTCTGTCTCTCTCTCTCTCACTGTTCACTCTGTCCGTCAAAAAAAAAAAAAAAAAGTAATTGCTTGATTATATAAGTATGTAATTCTTATGTAAATGGTGAAAATATAAAGTTACTTCCAAAGCAACTTGAATTCATAGTATTTTCCAGGAATTGAACCAAGTGAACAAATACCAAAAAAGAAAATCCTTTAAAATGTCATACTATGGTGAGGCAGCCAATATTGCATCCAAATACAGAGAAGAGAGCACATTTTTTAAAGCTTTGCCAATTGACCAGTTGGGATGAAGACACACTAACCAAGAGGTAGAGAGGGAATCATTTAAAGATGTATGAAGCAAAGCCTCATTTAGTGTGAGATTGCTACAGAATTTGGAATCACTGTCCATAAAGTTAGGCAGACGTTTAACAGATAAAGGGAAGGACAATATGTGTTCATACATTAGCCAATATTTAAACTTTACTGAATGCAAGTGTTTGTGTGCCTGATTGTATTTAAGAATCACAGGAGTGCTCTGAGGTTGTCTTATTATTCTCATGGGAGGAAATGTGGTTAATGCCTTGCCTGCACTCCCATAGCATTCATGATTCCCATACATGTTGGAGCTTCCTCCAGGAAGCACCAGCTCATGGCTGTCTCAGGATGTTTCCTGCCTTCAGGTATGTGGGACACACCAGAAATTCTATGGAGTTAACAACCCTGGGAGCAGCCTCAATCAATACAGAGCAGGATTTGATAAATAAATACCCTATCTTCCTTGACCATTGGATAGGTTAACACTAAGACACATTCTACACATGCCTGGGTCAGAGATCCCTAGTGGAATGGTGTCCCAGTTGTCCATAGTGATAAAGTGCTTGCTAACATTCATGAGTAAGCTTGCTTTTACCTTTTGTCCTACTTTTCATGATCTTCGTGCTGTGGTCTGAATCATTGTATCCCCTCAAAACTCATATATTGAAATTCTAGGCCGGCGCCGTGGCTCACTAAGCTAATCCTCCACCTGTGGCGCCAGCACCCCAGGTTCTAGTCCCAGTTGGAGCACCGGTTCTGTCCCGGTTGCTCCTCTTCCACTCCAGCTCTCTGCTGTGACCCAGGAAGGCAGTGGAGGATAGCCCAAGTGCTTGGGCTCTGCACCCGCATAGGAGACCAGGAGGAAGCACCTGGCTCCTGGCTTTGGATCGGCGCAGCGCACTGGCCTTAGCAGCTATTTGGGGGGTGAACCAACGGAAGGAAGACCTTTCTCTCTGTCTCTGTCTCTCTCTCTCTCACTGTCTAACTCTGCCTGTCAAAAAAAAAAAAAAAGAAAGAAAAGAAAAGAAAGAAATTCTAGGCCAGCGCCGTGGCTCACTTGGTTAATCCTCCGCCTGCAGCGCCGACATCCCATATGGGCGCCGGGTTCTTGTCCCGGTTGCTCCTCTTCCAGGCTTGCTCTCTGCTGTGGCCTGGGAGTGCAGTGGAGGATGGCCCAAGTGCTTGGGCCCTGCACCCGCATGGGAGACCAGGAGGAAGCACCTGGCTCCTGGCTTCGGATTGGCTAAGTGCCGGCTGTAGCAGCTATTTGGGGGGTGTACCAACGGAAGGAAGACCTTTCTCTCTGTCTCTCTGTCTATAACTCTACCTGTCAAATAAAAAAAGAAAGAAATTCTAACACTCAGAGTGATGACCTTGGGGAGGGGGCATCTTTAGAAGGCTATTGGGTTATGAGAGTAGAGCCTTCATGAATGGAATTGGTATCCATGTAACAGAAACCGCAGAAAGCTAGCTAGCCTCTTCTACAAAGGACACAGAAGAAGGTGCCACCTGTCAACCAGAAAGTGAGCCCTCACCAAACACCACTCTGTTGGTGCCTTGATCTTGACTTTCTAGATTCCAGAATTATACCAAATAAATTCGTGATGCTTATAAGCCACCAGTTAGAGCAGCCTGGGTGGATTAAGACAGTTTGCTTCATAGGTTATCAAGTACTATTTACACCCAAATTCCTGTCTTGGGCTCTACTTCTGAGGTTATCTATTCCAGACAATTATTTCAAAGGTAAAATGTCTGACATTTAACAAATAAGTAACTTGCTGGGTCACACTATCGATAAGTGAATAAGGCCAGATTCCAACCCAGGACAGATGCCACTATAGCAACATACTATAGTATACTATACTGTACTATATTCACTATACTACATACTATACTCACTACACTAACATCACTCCAGCTACAGAAATGGGTCACTGGCAAACTTTTTGGTAGTACATGGATGTATTGCTTTTATTTTAATTGGAAATATTTCATCAATTTAAGAATTTTCCATTGAAATATACACCAGCATTTTATGCATAGCTAAGAAAAAAATAATGCTGCTATGACCCCGTGTTTGTTTATTGCTTATCATTTCCATCTTATTCTTACCAGAAGAGCTCTATCAAGCATCTTAAGACATGGAATTTTAAAAATGGATTCTACTTATGCATATATAAAAATGAGCATCCAGGGGCCGGCGCTGTGGCTCACTTGGTTAATCCTCCACTTGCAGCACCAGCATCCCATATGGGCACCAGTTCTAGTCCCGGTTGCTCCTCTTCCAGTCCAGCTCTCTGCTGTGGCCCGGGAAGGCAGTGGAGGATGGCCCAAGTGCTTGGGCACCTGCACCCACATGGGAGACCAGGAGGAGGCACCTGGCTCCTGGCTTCAGATCTGCACAGCGCCGGCCGTGGCGGCCATTTGGGGAATGAACCAATGGAAGGAAGACCTTTCTCTCTCTCTTTCTCTCTCTCTCTCTCTCTCTCTCTCTCTCACTGTCTATAACTCTACCTGTCAAATAAATAAATAAAAATTTTTTAAAAAAGAGCATCCATGCAAATTTAGTTGGATAAAATAACCCTTAAATTTCTTTATAATCAAGCATGCAATTTTTCTGTGCCACTTCTCATTTGAGGTCAGCAGTGCTTATGGTTTTACTGTGCCTGTTAGCATCCATGCCCTCAATAGCACTGGTGAAGCTGCATTTCTTCAAAATGCTCCCCCACACTTCAGGATTTCTATCCACACTGCCAACACCCCTTCTCAAGTTTTTATCTACACCTACTTCTCTCCAGAAGGTGTCAGGCAATGACAGCTATGTCCTGATGGTCAACAGAAAGTGCAAGGATGAGAATCAACATCCATTGCCAGGTACATCGGGGCTTCAGAGATGTTAGTGATGCGAAAATGTGTATTCCAGACCTAAGGAAATAGAGCATACAAATGACACATCAACTCTCTGATACATGGATATGATTACTTAAGATGAGGCTACAGTAGTGTGAAAACTTTAACAATGTAGGTTAATTAAGGGGAAATTTTAAATTAAAATTATGCAGGCAATACATTGATATGATAAAAAATTGTAAAGATAGCCAATAATGGAGTTTTGAGAAACCCAGTATTAAATCATGCCATAGAGCATGAGGGAGGCATGCATAGCTGCAAGTAGAAGTCTGTAATCAGCAGTGATTATAGTCAATACACTGCTCACATAGACTCATAATACCACTCACTAGATCCACTTCCAGGGGCCTCCCAACAAATGTACTTGTAGATCAAAAAAGGGTTGTCCATTACTATTTAAAGTGATTGAAATATGGAAGTGGGGTGGAAGTATGTACCACTAAAAAAACAGGATCAGAACAATTTAGTAGACCCCAGTAGGTTTCAGATGAAATGAGGATTGATGTTTGTAAATGTGAAACAACTGCTAGGAATGTTTATTTAAAGTCAGATATACACCTCTTTTCAGCTCAATATTTGCTATGTAATTGCAGGCCTTTCTACTGGTGGGCAGTAAGATTAACATTGTCATTAAAGGGGACTATACTCCGTATTTTCCAGCAAAATACATGATCTTGTACTTCACATGGCAGACATTTCCATGAGAGAGGGACTTACTTAGACTAATAAATAGTTACACTAATTATCCTTAATAATCAAACTCAAACAGAACCCCAATTAAGGAATTTTTCTCCTAGTTGTGCCCTTATGACATTAAGTCAAGCTCAGAAACTATAACCGACATATGTTCACATTGAAATCTGAATAGAGCAACCACTAAAATGCATGATTGTTTAAATCTACTGCAGTGCTTGAAGGAGGTAAGAGACTGTGAAAGAAAACGATTCAGACAATGTGTGAATGTTCCATCTGCCAGATACGTTAGGGTCTACTACCTAGAACTAATTAAAGCAAACTAAAGGATGGAAAAGAAAGAGAGCAGGCAGTGTGCTTTCCTCCTATTGTAGGTAGGTCAAAGGTTGTAGGCGTCTCTTGGCTTCTAGATAAAATAGAAACTTCACATTTCTTCTCAAATAAAACTGTTCTGGTTTGTTCTGAAAGATTTCTCCCCAGATCCTGACAACGGATGACAGGAAGCATGAAAAGGCCCAAAATTACTTGCGTGTGAAGTTTAGGAGTTAAGTTTTCTTTCTCTTTTTCTACCCAAAAAGAGCAAAATCTAAAAGTGGGAAATTTTCTCTCTCAGAAATTTTCCTTTCTCTCTGGCCTTGCTGCTTTTTCACAGCTCTTTCTCTATTCTAGCTGATCTAATTAGATATTCTGTCATTCGGATGGCTAACGACACAATGGCAATGCATGGAAATATCAGAACTAAACTGTAGAATGAAAACCTTTGGTTTATTCAGCATGACACACGTTAAAGCATTCACCATCTCCTTCCAAACACTGCTGGCACTAGGCGGGCAGAAGGATGAGGTCCAAGACATACCATCCCTAGCAAACCAAGAAAACTTGCTGTTATAGGGGCTATTTATTCATTTATTGCTATTCAGTATCTGCCTACCTTCCCGTTTTTGGGTACAAGCGCACAGGTCTTCCTTTGTAAGTTTACCTGCTTAAGTCTCAGGCCACATAATCCTAGAGAATCTGAATCCTTACCTCTTTACTGGGTGCTATTACCTAGATCCCTTATGTCGGGCTGATGTCCCCTTCCCCAGCAGCTAACAGTTTTGAGCTCTCTTTCCAGGAGGATTGTGCTCAACCAAACAGGAGCCCCCTACACAGCAATTCACACACACACACACACACACACACACCCCTCCAGAGGCATCCCACAGCCAATGATTAATAGTTCATGGTGCAATGCCCAAGTTTCCCATAATCCCTCTGCAGCTGGTCTGCTTCTGAGAGCACATCCTTATTTAGCCTTTGCATGGCCCTGTTGTTTTCCTTTTTCACCTTCTAGGAGCACTCCTCAGGATCACTACCTTGACTGTTGCTCCTAGGGAGTTCCACCCAAGATACTACTGCTTCACCCCATGCACTGGCCCTCAACCCTCCTGAGGAGGAGCCATTTCCAGCAACAAGGTTTGCGTCCTCAGTAAGCTGGTTCTAAAGCTGTAGCTGCTCCTGGATTCTTCTATTAAGGAAGATACTGAATTATCTTTTTCTGCTTGAGCCAGTTAGAGTTAGGCTTTGTATTGCTCATAAACTAGAGTGCATTAGAGGACATTTCAGGCATAGCTGTAACCCAGTTTAACTCTTCATTCCACAGTTATGTATTAAGCATCCACTGTATTCCAGCTTCAATGTAAGGATCTATGGAAAAAACATAACCCTTGACCTCATGTATTTTTCAATAAAATAAACACTAATGTCAATGCAGAATTATGTGAGGAGGCTTCAAAAATTTTATGGAATATTGAATTAAAATATAAGTTTATTTTGGAATAAGTTTTTTAATCCATTCATAGTGTTTCATAATATGCATCTCCGATGAACTTTATGAAATGTCGTCACAAGGTTAATAGAAATGGGTATGTTATAGGAACACAAAAGAGGAACAACTAACTTCTTGTGGGCACTTGGCAAGGGATGGGGACACCAGTTAGGGAAAATTTCCTGAAAGAAGCACCTCTATTCCTTAAAACTTCAAGGAAAGCAGAACTCATCAAGGAACAAAACATTCCAGACAGAGGGGTCAAATGTACAAATGAGCAAAGGTAGGGGAAAGCAGGGTGCACCTGGGAGTCCTAGAATATTGGTGTGGGTGGTTCACCCTGCCTACGGAAGTGTCCCTCATCTAGGCTTTTGCTGAGGCTGTGCAAAACTACTCAGCTGTGCCTGGAAGCAGCCACAAGTGTGGGGCAGTGAAGCAGTCCAGCTCGATACTGTCCTCCAACCAAGCGAAATGGAGTCGGTAGAAACATGCACTGGTTCTGCCTTTCGGGACAATTCTAAGAAGAGATCTCCAAGAAACCTCAGGTGGTCTCCCCTGTGGAAACCACTTTCCACTGCAGACACCAGCTCAGAAACAAACTCCGTATTAACTTTCCTTGTTTTTCCATCTCTCCTGGTTCTCACAGTCTATCTCAGATGATCACCTCCCAAATAAACCACGACATTCAACACCTGTCTCAGACTGTGCTCTTGGAAGAAGCCAAAGTAGGAACGCTATGTTGACCAATTTGGACTTTACCCAAAAACCGTGGGGAGGCAATAAAAACTGAGTAAGAAAGTGACAAGATCGGGGGCAGCGCTGTGGCACAGTAGGCTAATCCTCTGCCTGCAGCACTGGCATCCCATATGGGTGCCAGTTCTAGTCCCAGCTGTTCCTCTTCCCATCCAGCTCTCTGCTATGGCCTGGGAAAGCAGTAGAGGATGGCCCAAGTCCTTGGGCCCCTGCACCCGCATGGGAGACCCAAAAGAAGCTCCTGGCTGCTAGCTTCAGATCGGCACAGCTCTGGCCGTGGCAGCCATTTAGGGAGTGAACCACCAGAAGGAAGATCTTTCTTTCTGTCTCTCCCTCTCACTGTCTATAACTACCTCTCAAATAAATAAATAATATTTAAAAAAAGAAAGTGACAAGATCATCATTGCATTTCAAAGACCCATGGATGCTGCCCTACAAACTAAAACTCTGAGCAAAAGAAAAAGATGGCCTGGACCAATGGAAAAGCAGATGTAGGAATGATGAGGAAAGTGGAAGTGACAAAACACATTTATCAACAGGATGGGGAGGTGGAAAAGAGGAAAGAATCAAGAATGGGAACCAAAACAAGGAGCAAAGAGTGATGTAGAGACTCTCCTAGGTAGTTTTGAACCCTAAAAAATAATCATCAGTGACCAATACCTATGAGTTCCTTTATTCCTTTATTCATTCACTCAAAAACATTATTTCTTCTTTATGCTAAGATGTAATAGGTCCTCATGCCATAGTACCCTTTATTATAAGTGCCATAAAGTACACATGTGCATACTGACACACAATCCTTGATCTAAAGTTATTTACAATCTACTTGAGGAAAAAAGGCACAGCTAGAGTAAATAAACCAGCAAACCTAAGTAGTGTAACAAATACAGGCTAATATATAACTGATACTGTAGAAGGGAAAGGCTTTTATCCTACCTTCTTACATTTGGTGATTAGGGGCTTGCAAATTAAACTAACAAAAAAGACAGTTGAGCAAGAGGAAGAAAAACACTGGGATCACAAAGAAATGTGATTTAAGGAGGTAGAAGGAGGCAGTTAGAATGGGGGCTTGTATACCATGGGAATGGAAGTATGGAAAGGGACAGAGGGTGCTTCTGGAAGAACAAGTGACTTCTTAAAAGTCAGAGGAAGGGCACTCATGGAAAAACTAATGACTGTTTGGGAAGACAGATTGGCCCTTAGGAGAACAGATGGGAGATAGAATAGTTTTGGGACAATGTCTGTTTGGGTGTGGTGCCAACTTCTCCCCAAGAAGAGATTAGAGTTGCTCCCAAGGAGAGGATTTTTGACAATCGAGTTCCTAGGGGAGGCTCTGCTTTTAGGCAGATAAGGGATTTCAGAAACTCAAATGCTTCCAGCTCGAAATAATTTTTATGCCACAATGGCTTACTCCACAATGGCTTACTCCAACTCCTTCAAGTTCTGAGGAGGTTGCCCAAAGAAAAAGAGTGGTCAACGTGGATTGAGTTTTAAGGTTTAGATCAACATGAATTCATAGTTCATTTACTTGATTATTCTGTGCTAGGAAGAATATTTGGCATGCTATATTATTTAATCTTTTTAACTTTAAAATGGCTTTAATTCATTTTTAATTTTCCAGGAAGAATCTCAAGAGAGAGGAATAAGAGCTACAGACCACAAAGAGTGAAAGACAGAATGGATGGGTATACACACATGCATGAGAACATGACACAGTGGATGGTAGATTCTAGCCCAAGGAAAGTAGAGAAATTCTATTGGGAATACTTAGGGAGGACCTTAGAGGGAAGGAGAGGTAGCCAGATCATGTGTAGTGTGTCATACTTGGCCAGAGTTAGGATAAGATGGAATATAGAAAAAGAGACAGCATATATTCTTAGGGCAATGGAAAATTAAAAATACATTCACAAAGTATGGCTCCATGTCCACTGGATTCAGGGAAGTTGCTCAGGACACTATCAAGAAATTAAAACATGCAACCATGTAGAGCTCCACTTCCTGAAATGGAAAATTAGAAAAATCTGGAAAAAGAATCCATCACTGTTTAGACCAAGAATTTGGAAGGATGGTACACCTAAAATGAAAGAGAATGAGGCTTTGGGAAGCAAAAATTGAAGGCAAAAGGTGACTCTAGAAGAATTGTCCAAGGGTTCTTTACAGGGACAGCTTTTATTGCTCCTTGCCACACATTCACCCCTAAAGTAGGGTGCAGGCTTGTTGTCTGGCCCTGTGTCTGCTGCATAAGCTGCAGGTACCTGCTGAAAGAATGGCTGGATTTATGAGGGACAGGAAACAAAGATCAGTGGACAACATATTCCCTGCTTCCTGCCTGTGAGTGCTCCCAACTCTAGGGAAGAAACCAAAAGAGTAGGGAGAAAAGATCAACTCTGGAATCGAAAGATTCAGTTTCCAAAGCTTGGCTTCTATGCTTATGTTTACACTTTGGACAAGTCAATTATCTCTAAATTTGTTTCCTCTTCTGTAAAAAAAAATAATGTCTGCCCCTCTCATTGAAAAAGACTGATAAATCACATTTATTAGTTGGGCATTTCCTAACAAGTATGTTAATCACTTACACAGGAGTTCTACCCCCATGGGCTTTGGTCAATTTTCTTTCAGAATCTCTTTCTTTCTCTCTCTCTCTCTGGCTCCCCTCTCTCCCTCTCTCTTTCTTTTCCTAACCTTTCCCTACCTCTTACCTCAGATCCTCTGAATGTATCCAATAGTATAAGTTTGTTAACTGGAACTATAGCCAAATCTTCCCTTGAAAGGACAAAAGCACTTTTGTCCTCCACTTCCCTCCCTCCATAAACAGAATTAATATGAGCATGATGGCACTTAGCTAGTGCATATAAAGGAACACCTATTAACATTCATTTATTTGCAATACTGCATTAACAAAATGATGAATAACAGAATAAGCAATGAGGATTTATTCCACTTCTCACTTCATTACTCCAAATAAGCATGTTCAAGTAGAGCTAAAATCACAGAATGTAGTCAGGCACATATGAATTTGTACCAGTTGTATTTTTACTTAACTGTTACATTCTTTCTTCTTCTTCTTCTTAAATTACTTACTTTTTAACATATTTATTTATTTATTTAAAAGGCAGAGTGGCAAAGAAGGAGGAGGAGAAAAAGAGAGAGAGAGAGATCTTCCATCCAGTAGTTCATATTCTAAAATGTCCACAATAGCCAGGGCTGAGCTAGGCTGAAATCAGGAGGCTGGAACTCTATCCAGGTCTCCCACTTGGGTAACAGGGCCTCAGATACTTGGGTTAAGTATCTGGATAAGAAGCAGAATAACCAAGACTCAAACCAAACTATAATACAGAAAGCAGACATCCCCAGCAGTGGCTTAACCCGTTTTACAACACCCACCTTCTTCCTCTCTTCCTCCTTCTACTTCTCCTTCTTTTCTTTCCTTAATGGAAGGGGAGCATGTCTTATTCCCTCTGAGTCATCTCGCCTGGATTAAACCCGGAGGAGACTCTGCCTTCCTCACCTTTAGGCCTTTAAAAGATCCTTACATACTACACAAATTCCAAATACTCACTCAGTACGTACAAAGAGAAGAAATGAGTGGAAGAAAAGAATGAAAATTATTGGCCGGCGCCGCGGCTCACTAGGCTAATCCTCCGCCTTGTGGCGCTGGCACACCGGGTTCTAGTCCCGGTTGGGGCGCTGGATTCTGTCCCGGTTGCCCTCTTGCAGGCCAGCTCTCTGCTGTGGCCAGGGAGTGCAGTGGAGGATGGTCCAAGTGCTTGGGCCCTGCACCCCATGAGAGACCAGGATAAGTACCTGGCTCCTGCCATCGGATCAGCACGGTGCGCTGGCCGCAGTGTGCTGGCTGCGGCAGCCATTGGAGGGTGAACCAACGCCAAAGGAAGACCTTTCTCTCTGTCTCTCTCTCTCTCTCTCACTGTCCACTCTGCCTGTCAAAAAAAAAATGAAAAAAGAATGAAAATTATTTCATTATTAATAAACTTACATGTATTCAAAAATACTTAAAAGCAGAGGAATGTTTCTCCTTTCCTTCCATTGTACTGCATTCTCAAGCTATCAATCTCAAGGCACCCAGCCATATGTGGAATACAGGAGAATGTCTATAATGCATGTTTCTACATCTTCATCTCATAAGAATCTTTAAATAAAACCATGCAAACTCAGGAGTGGTTCAGGTGTAAGAAATTTTACTCTCTAGGCCAGCGCCGCTGCTCACTTGCTAATGCTCCGCCTGCGGCGCCAGCACCCCGGGTTCTAGTCCTGGTTGGGGCGCCAGATTCTGTCCTGGTTGCTCCTCTTCCAGTCCAGCTCTCTGCTGTGGCCCAGGAAGGCAGTGGAGGATGGCCCAAGTGCTTGGGCCCTGCGCCCACAAGAGAGACCAGGAGGAAACACCTGGTTCCTGGCTTCAGATCGGCGCAGCCGACAGCAGCCATTTTGGGGGTGAACCAATGGAAGGAAGACCTTTCTCTGTCTCTCTCACTGTCTAACTCTACCTGTCAAAATAAAAAAAGAAAGAAATTTTACTCTCTAGTTACTACCAAGGAAGTTGGCTGTGTCTGTAATTGTAAGCCTCAGAGTTTTGTGCTGCAGAATGAGGATGAAGTCTTCTGATATACAGCTGGAGCAAGAAGGAAAGTCACTGTGGCTCAGAGGTGAGAATGCATGGAAAGTGTGTTCAGCCACAGTTAATAATGTCATGTACGGAGATCCAGGAATGCTGCAGTCAGTGTTGAAATGGTGGGACAGCCTGACTCTCAGGGTGTACTCTCTGAGGAGCACCTTCCAAAGATGACCTGGAAATCATTTATGTGCTAGAGATTTCTTCCCTTGTCCTGGCGCACACCACATGCCTGTCTGTACATGAAATTGTAGCAGAATTGCTGCACTGTAGCAGAATTGCAAAATGAATTACAGCAGAACTATTTAATTTTAGTCTAAAACTGTATTTAAATCAATGGACATTAATTAAGCAACTACAATGATTCAAGGATTTTGCTAAAGATACAAAGTCAAATAAGAGGCTTAATACTAGTTATAGGCTGGCGCCACGGCTCAATAGGCTAATCCTCCACCTGCAGTGCCAGCACACCGGGTTCTAGTCCCAGTCGGAGCACCGGATTCTGTCCTGGTTGCTCCTCTTCCAGGCCAGTTCTCTGCTCTGGCCAGGGAAGTGCAGTGGAGGATGGCCCAAGTCCTTGGGCCCTGCACCCCATGGGAGAGCAGGAGAAGCACCTGGCTCCTGTCATTGGATCAGCGCGGTGCACCGGCCACAGTGGCCATTGGAGGGTGAACCAACAACAAAGGAAAACCTTTCTCTCTGTCTCTCTCTCTCACTGTCCACTCTGCCTGTCAAAAAAAAAATACCAGTTATTAAAAAAAAAAAGACAAAAATACTACTAAGAAGAGTCACATGTTAAACTGTTATCAGTAACGTGTTGGCCATTCAGGCCCCAAAAGAACTCAGCATCCATTCACCTGCAGTCTGAGGTTTGTAACACTAGATGGCATGACTGAGTCTTACACCAAGCAATGAAGTTCTCAGTTGGAAATATTGAAAAGAGGAACAGGGCTAAATATCCGCCTCTTAAAAATAAAATATCATTTTATTGTACATTAATACAAACTGAATGAAACCAAACATATCTCAATATGAACCAATTAAACATACAATAGCAGAGCAAGAGTTGACTACTGTAATCCGCATGCATTAACCAGGCGTTTAGTCTCCTGAGCCTACATTCATGCTTTAACCTAGCTCATTTGGAATCCCTGGGACTTTTTTAATTTGCACCACCCAGTCCCCTTTGTGGCCCTAGTTGAGCTTTTCCGTCTGTCTCCCTCCAGTGTCATTTCATGCTGCTATCCCAGCAATCTAATTATTTCAATAATCCTGCCTTGAAATATGGCTTAACCTCCATTCTGACTCAAACCCTGGCATTTTTGTTTGTTTATTTATTTTAAAGTCAGGATTAGAGAGGGAGAAGGAAAGGGAAAAGGAGGGTGTGTGTAAGTATGTGTGTGTGTGTGTGTGAGAGAGAGAGAGAGAGAGAGAGAGAGAGAGAAGAATCTTGCATCCATTGGTTCACTCCCCAAATGGTCACAATAGCTGGGGCTGGGCCAGGTAGCATCAGGAGCCAGGAGCTTCATCTGGGTCTCCCACATGGGCGGCAGGGGCCCAAGCACTTGGGCCATCTTTCACTGCTTTTCCCAGGCCATTAGCAGAGAGCTGGTTCAGAAGTGGAGCAGCTGGGAAACAAACTGAACTGATCCCCATATGGGATGTCAGCCCAGCAAGTGGCAGCTTTACCTGCTGTGCCAAAATGCTGGCCCCAAACCTGGCATTTTTTCATCTAAAACACAAATTCTTGGATCAATGATAACCAGCTGAAGATGGTTTTGTCCCCCAGAGAACATCTGACAATGACCTGAGTGAGACATTTCTGAATGTCCCCAGGAGGACTGGGGAGTGGGTGCACTACTGACACGGTAGAGGCCAGAGATACTGCAAAACATTCCTACCTTGCACAGGACAGTCCCCCAAAACAAAATCAGCCCCAAGTATTAAAAGGTTGAGAAATCCAACTTTGAAGAGGCTTCAGAGGCAACCTCTATATCGCAGGAGTCCTATCAAAGCAGACCTGGGAGTGTAAAATGCAAGTTTCCTCTCTTCACGACAGAGATTTCCATGTAATTGTCCGGGATAACTGACATCTGTCACGGCTTAGTTTTTAAAGGTTACAGTAACAATGGGCCTCCTTTTCTTTTAAAAGTCATAACACAGTCCAAGCATAGCCTCACAAATACCATTTTATGTAGATCAGAAGCTCAGGTTTGTTCACATTTTACCATGATTTAGTTGGCAACTGGTGGAGAGACAGATAGGATGCCAGCTCTGCAAAAAGAAGCCCTTCCCTGCATAAGTGGCAAATCACAGCGTATACATATCAGCTTGCCAGCTTTCTCTTGACCACACTGGACTTGACCTGAGCCCCAACTTCCCAGGAAGCAGCTGCAGTAAAGAAGTCTCCCTCCAAACCGATTGTGCTCCCAGACAGGGCAAATCACGAAGAAGTAGCCTGCCCACCTGCACCTTCCTCAAGTCTCATGCTAGACTCACCCAGTGTCCACCTTTCCTGGGGATTGCTGGGTCACTTTCCCCGGTAACTAACTCCAGGTTTTCTTTGATTGGTCCTTTTCCCTACCATTTTCCCTACCACAATAGCCTAAAACAAAAGCAGCTCCTTAATGGTCTTTCATATCTCTCTATTCTTTTTGTATTTTAGGCAGCCCCGCCTTAGGGTTGCTCTGGGGAAGACAAACATCTCAAATCTCCTCCAGGCTACACAAACTACAATGAGGAAAGGAAAGGTATTGGATTTCACTTTCCCATCCACTCCCCTTGATGATGCTCTGACAATCACCAGCCCCTGGGGTGTTTGCTTAAACAGATTCCCACACATGCCCAGATGTGGGAGCTCTGTCTTTCTTATCTCCACTGCCCTTTGGGGCAGAGAGCATCTCACCATCTCTGTTTCTGGGGCACTAATGTGCAGAGCAGTTAGAATGAGGTGAAGTGAATAGAGGGGCACAACCAGCAAGAAACATGGCAGGAAAAAGGCCATCTCCCAATAATCCCTTGACCTTTGCCACCTTAAAGGACTTTAACCCAATCCCCCAAAATAGCTAACCCCCCAGGTCACTCCCACCTAACTCTCAAGCCACATCTAATCCAGGTGCCCTTTACTCTAATTCTCTTTCTTTACTACCCTATAGTAAACCCTACCTGCCCTGAGGCTTTCTCTTTTGAATCTGAAGAATCAAAAGAACTAAAAGCTAATCCTTCTCCTTTGTTTACATTCCTGCATGGAAGTCCCTATTCCCCTGCAGGCAGTGTGGGTTGTCTGAGAGGTTCTTAGGGACTTGGTTAGAAAGTGTGGACAAGAAAGCAAGCACAGAGGTGAGAGCAAAGTGGCAAAGTGGAAGCCAGCTAGGAGTTCTCTCAGACTTCTAGTGATCATTCACCCAATAAGGATTCTATTTTTTTAAGAGAGAGAGAGAGAGAGAGAGAGAGAGAGAGAGAGAGATGGTCTCCCATATGCGTGCAGGGGCCCAAGGACTTGGGCATTTTCTTATTGCTTTCCCAGGCCATAGCAGAGAGCTGGATCGGAAGTGGAGCAGCCGGGGCTCCAATTGGCACCCATGTGGGAGGCCAGCACTGCAGGTAGAGGCTTTACATGCTATGCCACAGCACCGGCCCCCATCCATTAAGTATTTAATGGTTATGAGATACAAACAAATAGGAAGAGAGAGAGATGATCCCAAATTATCAGTCAGGAAAGCAGTGAAGACAGACAGTGGTGAAAGTAGCAGCAATGGGCAGGTGGGGTGATGAGATGTGACTGGGACAATGAAGTATAATAATTACCCCCAGGACTTTTTGGGGTGGAAGTAATAGGAAGACATTCAGGAATGCATCCAAGTGGAATGTCTTCTAAACTGATAGAATATAGAGTTGAAGCTCTGCCAGGGGTTAGAGCTAAAGGCATCATCCAAGAAGGTCTGTGTCTAGCATCTTATATTACATTAGCAATGCAATCGTTTTCCTTGTCCTAAGAGCATGTGTTCCAAGATCCTCAGTGGGTTCCTGAAGCCACAGATAGTATGGAGGCCTGTATATACTATGCTTTCGCCTGTACAGACATATATCTGCTAAAGTTTAATTTATAGAGGAAGCCATTTGGCTTCAGCCTGGCCCAGCCTTGGCTGTTTGCAGGCATTTGGGGAATAAACCAGTGGGTAGGAGCTCCCTCAGTTTCTGTTTCTCCGCCTTTCAAATCTAAATAAATAAATAAATAAATATTTTAAAGGTTTAATTACAAATTAGGCACAATAACATGTTACCAAAAATAACGAATAGTCAACTATAACAACCTTAACAATGTACTACAATAAAAGCTATGTGAATGTGGTCTTTCAGATTCTCCTGTCTGTACTGTACTCACCCTTTTCTTGTGATGCTGTGAGATGAAGGAAGCGGAATGATGTAGGTAATGGACAGAGCATTGGGCTACCACTGACCTCCTTACTTGAACACAAGCACTGTGACACCAGTCAGTCTGACAACCTACAGGGCCACCTAGTAACTAACAGGCAGGGAGCACACAGGGATGCTTCACGTCCCAGGTGGGCCACAGCAAGATGATGTGAGGCTTCATCATGGGGGCTGGCGCCTGTGGCATAACAGGTTAAGCCTCCATATGGGCGCTGGTGTAAGTGCTGCTTCTCTTCCACACCAGCTCTCTGCTAATGGCCTGGGAAAGCACTGGGTGATGGCTCAAGTGCTTGGGACCCTGCACTCACATGGGAGACCCTGAAGAAGCTTCTGATTCCTGGCTTTGGATCGGCTCAGTTCTGGCTGTTGCAGCCATTTGGGGAGGGAACGAGCAGATGGAAGATCTCTCTTCCTGTCTGTAACTCTGCCTTTCAAATAAATAAATAAATCTTAAAAAAAAAAGACTTCATCATGTTACCAAGAACAGTGTGCCATTTAAAACTTATAAATTGTTATTTCTAGACTCTTCAGTTTAATATTTTTCAGATCACAGGTAACTGAATCTCCAGATAAAAGGGGACTACTGTAGTTGAAAAAAAGATTTCTTTGCCCAGAGATAAATAGTAAAGAGGGAGACACAAACTTAAAAATCTAAACTAGAGGAGAGAGAAAAATCAACCACATTTATGAAACAAGAGTAAGAAGAAAACTCAGCAATGGTGACAGTGAAAACAGGAAGAAACCTAGAGGCCAGCATTGTGGCACAGCAGGTTCAGCTGCTACTTGTGACACCAGCACCACATATAGGAGCACTGGTTCCCATCCCAGCTGCTCCACTTCCAAGTCCCTGCTATTACACCCGGGAAGGCAGGTGTGTGTGTGTGTGTGTATGTGTGTGTGCATACACACACACTATATCTATCTATATATAGTAGCTATCTATCTATCTATCTATATATATATATATATAGAGAGAGAGAGAGAGAGAGAGAGAAGTTCCATATTCTGGGCATCCACAATGAGCAGGGCATGGCTAGACCAAGGCTAGAAGTCCAGAACTCCATCTGGGTCTCTCAGGCAGGTGATAGGGAGGGGCCCAAGTACTTTGGCCATTTTCTATCTATAGATAGATAGTTAGAGAGAGAGATAGAAATAGATAGATATACATATAGATATGTATTTGTGCCCCCCAATCATTCTGCCTTTCAAATAAATAAAATATTTTTAAAAGAAGAAACCTAAAATTCATCTCACAGAAATCCAAGAGAGGATATTTTTGGTCAAACTGGAGGAAGCACTTCCCTGTGTCCAACTGCTATGGATGGGTGAGAGGCGATGAGCTGGAGAAAAAGTAATTGAATGAAGGCATCAGAACATCACCAGAGAACTCAGCCAACAGCTGCCCATGGTGGGAGGCCGACCAAGTATGAATCAATCCTGTGAGCCCCTGGAAGCAATCAGGAGGTCTGGGATGCTTCTGAGGGCATCGTGATTTATAAGAGCCACCACTAAACAAATTTCACTTCACATAAGAACAGCTTTTAAGTAGGAGTTTATGGTCATAGTTTGGATTTGAAAGGAAGCAAGTGAATGGTGGAGGTGGTACTAGAATTCAATTAACCTGCTAGCATGTAATCCCTGTGCCAACTGATACTCTGGTTCTGCCCTCTGACAACTGTGAGCAAGTGGCTGGGGCAGTCTGGTCCTTTATTTCTCTGTCCATGGAGGGAAATGGGTTTATTGGAAGACTGATACTCATTAAGTTATTTTTCCTACAGCACAATATGTAAGTGACTTATCCGTAATTGCCATAGAAAATTTAGCCAAATTAATTTAAAAATAGGAAAAATGAGAATTGTATTCCAAAATTCCACAGTGAATTACAGAATTCCAGGGTTGGAACAAGAAAGGTAAAATAAAGAGGATGTGTTGTTCATACATGGAGTGTGCATGCTGAGAAGCAGACCCTGTGGAACAGGCATCTACTTCCGACGGAATAACCTGACTCCCCTGTTTTCCCCTAGGCTTCCCCAGCTTCTCAACTGGAACACATCCTCCACCATGGGAAACATGCCCGAGGATACTTACAATTCAACAAGGCTTTTTGGAACATCAATTACATTCGGATTTTGAATGGGAGGTAATCATTTTTTATTATAAGACAGATATAAGAGAATACATTATGGTACAGAATGCAAAATATACCTGCTTTTTGGGATAAAGACCAGGGATTCACAGGAATTTTAAAATCATTGCTAGCCATTTGGAACCACATAGTACTTCATCAGTGAACATATTTCGTTAACTCTCATCTGTCATCATGTGCATGTTATTGGGAAAATCCAACTACCACCACTACTGTGTGTAGTCCCTTTTTGGCTGGTGAAGAAACTGCTAAAGTCCATGTCATCACTGCCTAGCATTGATACTCAGTTCTGGGTTTGTTGTTGTTGCTTGTTTGTTTGTTTGTTTTTATTTGACAGGTAGAGTTAGACAGTGAGGGAGACAGAGAGAAAGGTTTTCCTTCCGTTGGTTCACCCCCCAAATAGCTGCTACAGCCAGAGCTATGCCGATCTGAGGCCAGCAGCCAGGTGCTTCCTCCCATGTGGGTGCAGGGCCCAAGCACTTGGGCCATCCTCCACTGCCTTCCCAGGGCCACAGCAGAGAGCTGGACTGGAAGAGGAGCAACCAGGACTAGAACCCAGCGCCCATATGGTTTGCCAGCACCGCAGGCAGAAGGTTAGCCAAGTGATCCACAGCACAGGCCCCCTGGTCTTTTTTTTTTTTTTTTAAGATTTATTTATATATTTGAAAGGCAGAGTTACAGAGAGGCAGAGACAGAGATACAGGTCTTCCATCCACTGGTTCACTCCCTAAATGGTTACAATGGCCAGAGCTTGGCCAATTCAAAGCCAAGAGCCAGGAGCTTCTTCTGGGTCTCCCATGCTGGTATAGGGGCTCAAGTACTTGGGCCATCTTCTACTGCTTTCCAGGCCATTAGAAGAGAGCTGGATCAGAAGTGAAGCAGCCGGGACTCAAACCGGGGCCCATATGGGATGCAGGCACTACAGGTGGCAACTTTACCCACCATGCACAGCGCTGGCCCCTGATACTCAGTTCTATCAAAGGCTTCTGTCCTCATAGCCAATTGCATATACCACACCCATTAAGTATTGTTTAAAAACTTATTTATTTATTTGAAAGGCAGAGTTAAAGAGAGAGAGAGAGAGAATGAATCTTCTATCTGCTGGTTCACTCTCCAAATGGCTGCAATGGCCAGGACTGGGTTGATCCAAAGGCCAGGTCTGGGCCAGGCTGAAGCCAGGAGCCAGGAGCTTCTTCTGGATCTCCCATATGAGTGCAAGGGCCAAAACACTTGGGCCATCTTCTGCTGTTTTCTCAGGCACATTAGTGGGGAGCTAGATCAAAGGTGGAGCAGCTGGGACTAGATCCTGTGCCCATATATGGTATGTCGGTGTTGCAGGCTACAGCTTAACCCACTACACCACAATACTGGCCCTTAATTCAGTATTTTGAATTGGTCACCTGACACACTTATTTTCATACTTGACTTATTCCCTTCCTCATTTTTTTAAAATCAAATCACAATATGTTTTAGAGCAGGGGTTGTGCCTCACTTTTCTGGGACCCCTGAGCAATGTCTCCATCTACCCCTTGCAGACAGTAGCCAGTCCATCAGTTATACTGAACCAAACCAAAGACAACAGATGGCCAATTGTTACCATGGGTTCTTTTTTAATTAAAGATTCAATTATTCGTTTGAAAAGCAGAGTTACAGAGAGAGAAATGGAGAGAAACAGAAAGAGATTTTTTTTTGACAGGCAGAGTGGACAGTGAGAGAGAGAGACAGAGAGAAAGGTCTTCTTTTGCCGTTGGTTCACCCCCCAATGGCTGCTGCTGCCGGGGCGCTGCAGCCGGCGCACCACGCTGATCCGAAGCCAGGAGCCAGGTGCTTCTCCTGGTCTCCCATGCGGGTGCAGGGCCCAAGCACTTAAACCATCCTCCACTGCACTCCCAGGCCACAGCAGAGAGCTGGACAGGAAGAGGAGTGACCGGGACAGAATCTGGCGCCCCAACCAGGACTAGAACCTGGTGTCCTGGCGCCACGGACAGAGGATTAGCCTATTTAGGCGTGGCGCCGGCCAGAGATCTTGCATCTTCTGGTTCACTCTCCAAATGGCTGCAATGGCCAGGACTGGGCTGATATGGAGTCAGAAGCTTCTTCCAGGTCTCCCACACGGGTGCAAGGGCCCAAACACCTGGGCCATCTTTGGCTACTTTTCTAGGTGCATGGGAGCTGGATCAGAAGTGGAGCAGCCAAGACTCAAACCTGTGCCCATATGGGATGCTGGCACTTCAAGCTGTGGTTTTATACACTGTGCCACAGCTCCGGCCCCAAACATGATTTGTAATAAGTCACATTATAGACACTCACTAGTTCAAAGTACTTTACTAAAGCACATCATCTCATCCAACTCTCACAAGAACTTAGTGAGTGAGGCTAAAATAGAAGCTACAGAGTCAGAACTGGAAGCCGAGTCTTCGGTACACTTTTCATTGAGCCAATCAATCCAAATCAATCCAAAACTATGTTTAAAATTTTTATTTATTTGAAAGGAGGAGGGAAGAAAAAGAATGAGAGGGAGAGGGAAAGGGGGAGCGGGGAAGAGAGAGAGAGAGAGAGAGAGAAATAGCTCCTATTAGCGGGTTCACTCCCCAAATACACTTGCAACAGCTGGGTCCAGCCCAGCCAAGTACAAAGCCAAGAACTCTATCCATGTCTCCTACATAGGTAGCAGGAACCCAACTACTTGAGCCCAGGGTTTGCATTGGTGGGAAAACGGAGTTGGGAGCTGGAGTTCGTAATTGAACCTAGGCACTCCGAAATGGGATGCAGGAATCCCAAGCAGTGTCTCAAGTTTTAGGCTAAACGTTTACCCCCAAAACCATGTACTGAGTGCTCTCTTAGGCGTGTGTGTGTGTGTGTGTGTGTGTGTGTGTGTGTGTGTTTCAGCTCTACTAGCAAGCTGATACAGAGCCCCCAGGAGAACAGAGGCGTTTTAATCACAAGGGAGTCCTGGAAGCACTGATCAAGGCGGCTCTTATTTGGATGAGTAGATATTAGCTTCCCACCTGCTCCTGACTAAATCTCTTTGTAAATGCTTCCCTTCTTTTGCATTCAGTCCACTTCATGTCAGGAAAAGAAAATCTGCCCAGGAAAGTGCTAAAACTGGAGTAGTAGAGAAATCTAATAACGGGAACAAATATTTGGCAAAAGATCTTTTGAATGTGTGTCACTGGGAGAGAAGAAGGACCAATGCAGCCTTACGAACGTAAGAGCATGCTGCTGCTTTATTATCTGGTCTGCCATAGACATGGGTTGTGATGGAATCACTTTCAAAGCTTAAACACTTGATTGCTGCTAATAGCTAAAGTAACAGCACAAGTGGATTTAGACTTAATGTATGGGCATTTAACATAACTTTAAGTATGGATTTCTCTAAACACACTTGTTTTTTCACTGAGGCTAACCTAGAAAGACATCAAATCCAGCTGGAGTAATCAACAAGCAATGCAAATAGCCCCATATACTTATCTCAACCTTACAGATTCCTTAATGTAATAGCATTATGACCCACAATTGCTAACACCAGTTTCACAGGGTTTTCCTCTTGCAATACTGTTTTAATAAAGCCTCAGTAGCATGGACAAACTAAATTTGGTTTTTAAAAATTTCCCCTGTTTCTTAAAAGAATCTTCTTACCTTCCTTTCCTCACTCAGAAACCAGGGCTGGTCGGCAGTTAGGCCAGTGGACTTCACCTGCAGGCCACCAGGGGCCGCTGTTCTGCAAGCAGTGAAATCGCCAGGGGCCGGCTCACTTTCCAACTTCAAACGGGACCGAAGAATCCATAGATGCAGCAAAAATACTTCTTACAAAATTTATGTTTTTCAACCTTGAAAGCACTATGCTAAGTGACAGAAGCAAGGCACAAAGCCACATTATGCCTTACTGCCTTTATATGAAATCTCGTATTGAGAGATCATACATCAATCAGCAAGACATCAGGGCTGTGATTGCTGAAGCTTGCTGCAGGAGGGAGGAGGCGCCTTCTGAGCTGAGTCTTCTTACTGACTCCTCTGGTTCCCACTTCACACCCTCTCAGCCCACCTTCGGCTGCAGCCCCAGCCGTAGCTCTCACGCAACTTCTCAGCACACCCTGAGACTCTGACATCGTGTACGGGGCGGGGGAGGATTCCACAGAATCCTGCCTTGCACCAGCCCATGCATGACCCAGAAGGACAGTTAACACTCGGAGGCTGGGCCTGGAAGACAAAAACCCCGTTATTCAACCTTGGCCAGGCCATCTGGAGGGGCATGCTTCACAGTGCCTCAAAATGCAGCAGGGAAGTTGAGACTCAAGACCAGACATGTTCTTTCTCTTTTCACTCTTCCCAAAATAAATACCAGAACACCAGCTGCCACCTTCAGATCTGCTGTCCAGGGGGGTGAAGAGCATGCCTGCCACGGAGCCCGTGGTGGACAGAACACAAACCAGATGGAAGCGGGCCCCTGAGGCTCTCAGCTTCTGACACAGCTCCTCACCTTGGCATTCAAGGCTGTGATTAACGTCTGCAAACTCTGAACCAGAATCTGCCAATCTCCACATCCAGACGTAGGTCCTCATCCTTCTTTCTTGATGCATGTTGCCATGTGGATGAGTGGTGAACTGGCCCTGACATCAGGGACACCTGGACAAGAAACCAAGGCTGCACAATTACTACCTTCTGTGAACACGGCACAGGGAGCTATGCATGGTGAAGGTAATGCCACAGACTTTCTGCGGTTGCCATGGTGGTGAGATGAGCAAGTCTTCACCTTGCAGAGTGGTTTCCTTCTCATATAATACACAGTATTCTTCCCTTCTGCCGCCAACATTCCATACGAACCTGGAAAGAGCACAGGCTTTCACAGCAAACTGATCTTTCTTTGAATCCCACACCACTCACTTATTAGCTGAAAGGCCTTGGGCAGATTCTTCAACCTCTTTCGGTTTCCTTATCTGTGAAACGAGGATAATAAACTTGTTTACTATGAAGATTAAATGAAATAGGAACTATGCACTCACTTCTCACCTGTACTCAATAAAACTTTGTTTCAATTTTACTGGACTGTAATAATACACACATGGCCCTAGTTTTCATGCAAGGTCTATTTTTTTTGACAGGTAGAGTTATAGACAGTGAGAGAGAGAGAGAAAGGTCCTCCCTCTGCTGATTCACTCCCCAAATGGCCGCCATGGCTGGCACTGCGCCGATCCAAAGCCAGGAGCCAGGTGCTTCCCCCGGTCTCCCATGTGGGTGCAAGGGTCCAAGCACGTGGGCCATCCTCTGCTGCCTTCCTGGGCCACAGCAGAGAGCTGGACTGGAAGAGGAGCAATTGGGACTAGAACCCTGCACCCATATGGAATGCCGGCACCGCAGGTGGAGGATTAACCAAGTGAGCCACGGTGCTGGCCCCCATGCAAGGTCTATTTTAAGCACTACTTCCTATTCAAAACCAGCTCTGATAACTTTAATTTTTTAAAATTATTTGTGTATTTCTTTTGGGGGGAGAGAAAGAGAGGGAGAATGCCCCTCTACTGATTCACTCCCCCAAATACCTGCAATGGCAGGGGCTGAGCTCCAGCAAAGCTGGGAGCCAGGAACTCAATTCACTCTCCCCTGTAGGTGCAGGAACCCAACCACTTGGAGCATTACCACTACCTCCCAGGGTGTCCATTAACAGAAACTGGAATCAGGGATGGAGCTGTAAATATAACCCAGGTGCTCTAATGTGAGATGCAGACATCTTAACTGCTAGGCTAAATGGCCACCCCAACTTCCTGAGTTGATACCTTTCTATTTATCTTGCTCTGCCTTACGCAACCACCGAGTTGCCTGGCATATCTTTACATGCAACTGTAGTGCCTCAGGTGGGAACGCTATCTTGCGCATCAATAGGGCACCTGTAGTTTGGTTGCCTCACTGCACAACCCTGGGGCAGCATTTACATTGTGATGTATGTGGGAACTGCATCCCTGGATTTATACAGTGCGTAGTCCGACCTCTAGGGATGTTTTGTAGAGAGTGGAGTCTCAACAAGTATTTTTCAGTTTGATCTTTGTGGCCCTTCCATTACTGATCTGTAAATCAGGTTTTCTGTCTGCAAGTCAGGAGGTTAAACAGGGGAAGGCTGCTGCTCTGCTTCCATTATGCTGCCGGGAACACAGGCTCCTTTGAACTTTCTACCCAGCCACCCTTGGCAGGTGGCTTTTGGCCTCATCTCTGTCATTTTATGCCACAATTTGGGGCATCATATCTGTGTTTATTGTAAAGAAAAAGAATACAGGCAGTTCCATCTCCATCTGTGTTCATTGTAAGGGAAAGAAGAATAGAGGCGGTTCCATCTCCATCAAGGGCTGTGCCTTAACCAAGAGAACAAAGAGATCCACAGGAGCCCGAGAACACTTTTCTCCAGTGTCTTCCACAGCACGTTCTCTTCAATTCTCACTCTCACAGCTTTATTATGGCGGATCCAAGCAGCTCTCTCTTATTGTGCACCCACTATGAACCAGGCACTGCGATGACCACTTTACGTGCTTTGTGTGACATCCTCCTCTTCCTCTTCCTATTGAATGTCTCCCATGCCAAAATACTAAAACCAAGTCTAACAGAGAGGGAGCATGGCCAGTCATGACCCGAAAGAAATGCACATTCTTAACAGGATTTTCACTGCAAGAGAGGAGCCATGATCAAATGAGGGGACCTTCCCCAAAATTCTCTATCCTGGGAAAATCACGCCCCATCCAAACACACACACACACACACACACACAGAGTCAGGAGCATATTCTTTGGAAGTGGGGGAGGGTAGTGTTTTGATTTGTATTTTTAAAAAAATGGAGCTTGCTGCTTATCAAAACCGACCCAAAATGTATCTAATCAGAATCATCCACTATCATAACAAATTCAACTACACCGAATTACTTTGTGTCTGAGAGCCAGTTAATTTGAAAGCTGGGCTCCCTTAAATACATTTTACAATTGCAAAAAGACACAAAATAGAATTGAAAGGATCCAAAGTCTTCACTCAGAACTCCAACACTATGTGGTTTTTTTCTTTGATATGCATGCCAGGAAGGGGACAAAATAGTCAAGCTCCTCTGCTCTTGGAAAGCCTATAACTGGTTGGATACTGTGTGTGTATGTGCGTGCATGTGTGTGTGTGTGTGTGTGTGTGTGATTGATTTGAAAGGCAGAATGACAGAGAGAAGGGGATACGCATACACACACATATGCACACACGCACACACACATAGATAGATCTTCCTTCTGCTGGTTCACTCTCCAAATGTCCAGAACAGCCAGGCCTGGGCCAGACTGAAGCCAGGAGGGAGAAACTCCAAGAACCAGGAACTCAATTCTGGGGTCCTACATGGTTGGCAGGGGCCCAACTTCTTGGATTACCTTCTGCCACCTTCCCAGGCATGCCATCAGGGATCTGGGTCAGAAGCAGAGTGGCCAGGACTTGAACCAATGTCCTTATACAGGATGCTGACATCACAATTGGTGGTTTAACCCACTGTGCCAAAATGCTACCCCCTCCATATATTTTTAATGTATAAAATACAGTCTTATTATTTTATTCACACACTTTGCATAAAGGTACTTCAAAAAGCTCATGCAAATTGAATTTAAAGATAAGCTTGGTGCAAAAAAATTGAAATCTAAACATATTTTTTCATAATATTAATTTTCCATGAATTTTTTTCAAGGAACCTCATCTAAGTCACTATTATTGTTTACTAAAACACCCTAAACAGAAGTGTTATCTGACTGGACTTATCAGTTGACAAAGTGCTTTTAAATGCATCATATCTTAAACTATGCATCAATCACCTGAGGTATAATTAATGTAATTTTACAAATGAAGAAACTGAGGCCCGGAGAGGCTGAGGTCTCCTGAGGCTCTGGCAGCCAGCAAACAGGGGAGCTGAGAGCTGTCCTTACATCTCACCAATCCATGTCTTGGGGTCTTCCTGTCTGCTCTCTTCCAATGACATTAGCTGGATGCTCCAGGCATGTCCCAGTTTCAAAAACCCTGTCCCTTGTCCCTATAAATACACTCACACTTGACTCCTCATCAAATTTGAGTTCAGAGAAAGTGGTCATGGTCTTGATTACACACCAGGCATTGTTGACCAAAGGGGCCTCAGGCAGTGTTCCACAACCAGGAGGGCAAGAGACAGCAAAGCTGCCAGACACAAGCCACAGAGCCACAAGCCTTCGTCAGATGTGGAGGGCAGAGGAGGCACCATCTCCCCAAGGCTACTGGCTCAGCTGGTTGAACTAGTCTGTTTCTATTCCACTGACAGAGCCTTTCAAAGTTCTACTGGGCTACACATCCAAAGGAAAAATACCCTCCACTTCATCTCACCCCTTACCATTTATTTCTACTAGCTTTACTCCAACAGCATTTTGTTCTATAGCAGGATTTATAAATGTCAGTACTATGGCCAGATAATTCTTTTCTGTGGGGTCTGCCTTATGTATTGCAGGATGTTCCCACCTGACCTCTACACATTATATTCCAATATTGCCCCTCTAGCTTCTGACAACCAAAGCTATCTTCAGATATTACCAAATATCTTCTAGGGAAGGAGGGGTTGTAAAAATACCTCCAATAGGGCATACTGGTCTATATAGCCAGAAGAGAAAATATGAAAACAAAAATATATTGGCTTATCTTAGTAAAGTCAACAATCATCCATCCAAAAATAATACAATAATGTAAGAACTAAGTTTTGAGCACTTACTGTATGCCAGGCATAATTTTAATGACTTACTTAAAATATCTCTCATTTTTACCACATTCCTGCCAGGAGAACATTCCCAGCCCTTATTAGAAAATGATGGGGTCCCACATGGGTGCCAGTTGGGAGTCCTAGCTACTCCACTTCCCATCCAGCTCTCTGCTAATGGCCTGGGAAAGCCGCAGAAGATGGCCCAAGTTCTTAGGACATGCTTGGGACTCTGTACACAACATGGGGGTCCCAGAAGAAGCTCCTAGCTCCTGACTTCAGATGGGCCCAGCACTGGCTGTTGCAGCCATTTGAGAAGTGAACCAGTGGATGGAAGATATCTCAGTCTCTGTTTTTCCCTCTCTCTTTGTAACTTCACCTTTCAAATAAAATCAAAATTAGAAAAGGAAAGTGAGTGGATGGAGAAAAGAATGCGTATTGAGTTTAAATTATTTTTCTGGAACTTCCCAATAGCTGCACAGTGGCAGATCCATTTCTAATTTGGGTTCTCTACTCAAAGTCTCATGTACTTTCAACTATAGCATCTGGCTGTATTCAGTTAGTTGATTTCTGCTGCTTATCATCTGATAAGCTCGCTATTGTTCCCATAAAATCCCAGTGCTGTGCCCAAGGTTACCATGTTGGGATACAAGTACCCTTTGTAGAACTCATCCCAGGAGACAGTAAAGAAGTGTGATTTGGGATTTAGTGCTTTCCATGTCCTCCATGGGTTCTCTACCTTGGCATGTGTAGGAAAAGAAGCTAGGATTTAGAAACAGACTGAAATCTTGAAAAAATGAAAATGCTCATTACCAAGCATGTGGGCAGCCTCACCTCACTACAGTCAGGACCAGAATAAGTCTGAGCAGATGTCAAGTGCAGAGCATGGAGTGGAGAGAACATTTTTAGGGTGTAGAGGGAACAGTGTTTTGTGGAGTGGACACAGAGGAACAATGACCATGCCATATGCTCCTGGCAGGAAGCCAAAAGATGAGATGCTTTAAGCCATAGAAGAATGCCTTCATGTGGTAGATGCTCAATCTTAGTTCTTATATTATTTTTTAAAATATTTTATTTATTTATTTGAGAGGTAGAGTTACAGACAGTGAGAGAGAGAGAGAGACAGAGAGAAAGGTCTTCCTTCCATTGGTTCACTCCCCAGCTGGCCGCAATGGCCAGAGCTGCACTGATCTGAAGCCAGGAGCCAGGAGCTTCTTCCTGGTGTCCCACATGGGTGCAGGGGTCCAAGGACTTGGGCCATCTTCCACTGCTTTCCCAGGCCACAGCAGAGAGCTGGAGGAAGAGGAGCAGCTGGGACCAGAACCGGCGCCCATATGGGATGCTGGTGCCTCAGGTGGAGGATTAACCTACTGGTTAATCCTCGGCGCTGGCCCCAGTTCTTATATTATTGCCTAATCATTGCTAAGTGGATGGGGGGAGAGGCACTTGTCTATGGAAGAATGTTCTAAGATTTCCAGCTCTGAGATCAGAAAGACCCAAGGCCAAGTCCTGTCTCTGCCAACTTGCCAAGTGCACCAACTCGAACATTGTGCTCTTTGTCTTGGTTTCCTTGCCTGTGAAGGTGGATGGCACTATTCACTTCAGAGGGATTTGAGTAGATTGAATGAGGTGGTTCAAAATAAGTTCTTATTCTGATGCTCATGGGAAAAGTTCAATATTGTTAGCTCTCATGATTAAATTCAGTTAATATGGCATTTCTCCTAAGTGACTCAGATTTACCAGCAAAATTCCATGATGCTGCACAAACACACACATACACTTTTATTTAATCCCCAAGCTGCTCTTTTTCACACTATCCATCATGGCAGTTCAATATTGCCATCCTCTCTTCAACCTGATTTCATCCCACAGCATGCCTTCTGTACCATTGCTTCCCAGTTAAGATAAAGATCACATGAAATGTTTCTCCTCCCTTCCTTCCACTCTAAACAGTTTATGACCCCTTTTGGCAAAATATATCATATGTATACAAATATTTATACAAATTTGTATACAAATATGTATCTACATATTATATATTACTGTTTTCTATCTTTCTTAGAGGCAAAGTCTCTTCTCCAAGACCAAATCCATTCTTTATGTCACCTTCTAGAACCTTCCAGAACATGTACCATTATTGATCTCTCCATTCTTTTCCTGTATCTTTAATCTCATCTTCTCCACTACTCACCAGAAAATGTAAAAACTAAGAATCTTGTCTTCTAGCTGAACTTGCACAGCAATCATAATTTTTCACTTATATGTTTATATGAGGTAGCTTCTGAGGACTTTCAGATTCTAAGGGAGGAATAAATCATCTCCTCAGGCCACTCCACAGATAAATGGCCCTCAATCTTTTAGAAGAAGAAATCTGAATTTACTGTTTTAGCGTTCTCCCCTTCCTATTATTCAATCTACTGCACTCTATTTTCCATTTCTTATGGGTAGAAAAAATTGGAATAAGTGCTCTGCTCACAGTTGTTCTAGCAGTGGTAATGCTTGAGACATCCTGCTTCTTTGGAAAAATTTCTTCATGTTGCTTAACACTTCTTCATGCCACTGGTTTCCCTGGGGGAGCTACTGTCTTCTATGTCATCATAGTGGTGTGTCTAAGGGTAAGCAAACTTGCAAGAGGGATTGGACCAATGCATGGGCATAGGACACAAATAAGACCAATAAAAATTCCTTCTCTTGAATTTTTCCCTTGAAACTAGAGCTAGAAGAGAAAAATCATTTTTTCCTCTTTAATTGTAAAGTTATAGGAATCAGAGCCTGAAGTTTCCAGTGGTCTATTCTCTTACTAAGAGAATCAAACGGGTATACAGAGAGCAGCTGAGCTAAGAGACCAAGAGATTCCTCTGCCACTCTAAAGGCCAGCTGCATCCCTGCCTTGTGCATATTTTGGTTAAGTAAGCCAGAAGCTCCATTCTTCCTTTTTATATCCTAAACTAGTTGTGGTGGGTTTATGACAGTCCTGCTTCCACTGACTACTGCTTTTGCCTCTCCTTCTCTTTGCCCCTAAACTTCTTGAAATAGAAGTCTACATTTATTATCTCTCATTTTTTTACCTTCTATCCATTCATAATTCCTTTGCTATCTGATTCTCATCTACTAGTCTATTAAAATGTGACTAGCAAAATGATTAAAAACATCCTATTAGAAATTTAATGGCCTAAGGCAAGCATTGTGGTGTAGCAGGTTAAGCCACATCAGAGTTCAAGTCCCAGATACTCTGTTTCTGATCCAGTTCCTGCTAATGCTCCTGATAAGCAAAGGATGATGGCTTAAGCACTCAAGTTCCTGCCATCCAAGTGGGAGACCCGGATGGAGTTCCTGGCTCCTGGCTCAATCCTGGTCCAGCCCCAGCTGACTGTGGCAGTCATCTGGGGAATGGACCAGCAGATGGACGATACCTCTTTCTCGGCCATTCTCTTTCTCTCTCTCTCTCTCTCTCTCTCTCTCTCTCTCTCTCTCACACACACACACACACACACACACTTCCTTACAAATAAATAAATCTTCTTTAAAAAGCCCATTTTGTATCATTATCCCATATGATCTTGCCACAGAGTCAAGGTGTACCAAGCTTCTTCGGATCTTCCTTTCCAACATGCCAGTCCTTGCTGACTACCGCATCTGAATTTTCTTCACAGGTTCCTTCTTCTCTGCCAACTTTAACGGTCTAGTAGATACCAGAAGTCCATAATTCATTCTCTCTTCCCTTGAATATCTTTTCTAGGCTTCCACTTCTTTCTCTGCACTGATGACATCTCAGTTTATACCTTTAGCCTAGTTCTTTCCCCGAAGCATCAGGCTTACAAAAGAAGCATTCCTAAGGATGATGCTCTTCAAACATCCAAAAATAATTCTCCAAGACAATGCACTTCAAGGCCTCACCATTCACGTAACAAATACTGACTATCTCCTACATGCTGGGAACTACTCTTAGCACTGAGAATGAATCAATAAACAATGAAGTCCTTGCTCTAGGAAATCCTAGAATTTGGCCAGTAATCTCATTTTCTTCTTCTTCCTCTCCTTGCAGTCTAATTGGTCTTCAATCCTGTCGCTCCCCCTCTTCGTGGAGGAACGACACTAAGCCCTGCCTAGGCTTCATATCCGAGTCACGGCACCATTATGTCGCTCCCCCTCTTCGTGGAGGAACGACACAGGACTCTGCGTTGTTCTTTTGTCTTCTCGGCCCTCCCCGGGTTTGCTGCTGGTTCTTCCCGGGTTGGCTACCGTCCCTTCCACCTCCGTGGAAGGGCGGTTCCCCCTGGCCACTTTCCCCACTTCCGCGGGGGAGCGGCACACCGCTGGCCGGCTCTCTCGGGGGCTGCACAGGTGTTCCTTCAGATAGATGTTCCCCTTAGATGTTCCTCGTGCATGTTGTCTCTCTCCTCCTTTATAGTCCTCTTCCACCAATCCCAACTCTGCTACCCACACGCCGAGTACGCTGCCCTCCTCCAATCAGGAGCAGGTCCTGCTGTTTATTGGTTGAACTGGAGGCAGCTGTGTAGAAGCTGTTTCTCCCTTCTCAGCGCCATATTGTGGGAGAGCAGATGCATAGAATAAGTCTTAATTCCAGTAACATAGTCTAGTCCGGGTTGCTCCCCACAAATCCTATACACTTTTATCTCAAAAACTTGTTCTATCACCACCTTCATTCTCACTCACTTTTTAAAAAAACAGATACTATTTGCCTTTGAAGACTCTTCACAATCTATTCTCTATACTACTGCCAGTTTTCTCATGCACATACACAAAAATGTTTGTTTTCATTTTCTTGCTTCAAAATCCCTGCTGGCTCACTATCATTGAATAATAAAATTTAAGTTCCTTAATTAGACACATACAGTTCTACACAATCTGGCCAGCACCGGACTCTTTAGATTCATCTCCTCCCCATCCTACTCCCAACATGTGAGCCATCCAATGACACCAAGCATCACACATCTCTGAACACAAGGGCGTTTTCCCATCTTCACCCCTTTGTAAGTGCTGAATTCTTATTCATAATCGCCTTTCTCTTGTTCCACCATCCCTTTTTCCCCATCTAATGATTCTATAAAATGTCATTTCTTTTATGCCTTCCCTAGCTCATAATGCTATTGTTATTCACTTAATTCTCAGATTCTCAAAGCACTTTTATTTTTTTTTTTTTTTGCTTTCAAACTTTTATTTAATGAATATAAATTTCTAAAGTACGATTTATGGATTACAATGGCTTCCCCCCATAACGTCCCTCCCACCCGCAACCCTCCCCTTTCCCACTCCCTCTCCCCTTCCATTCACATCAAGATTCATTTTCAATTCTCTTTATATACAGAAGATCAGTTTAGTATACATTAAGTAAAGATTTCAACAGTTTGCTCCCACACAGAAACATAAAGTGAAAAATACTGTTTGAGTACTAGTTATAGCATTAAATCTCAATGTGCAGCACACTAAGGACAAAGATCCTACATGAGGAGTTAAGTGCACAGTGACTCCTGTTGTTGACTTAACAAATTGACACTCTTGTTTATGGCCTCATTAATCACCCTAGGCTCCTGTCATGAGCTGCCAAGGCTATGGAAGCCCCCTGAGTTCACTGACTCTGATCATATTTAGACAAGGCCATGGTCAGAGTGGAAGTTCTCTCCTCCCTTCAGAGAAAGGCACCTCCTTCTTAAAGCACTTTTATAATAATATATGGTGCTTAGACCATTTTCATATATATCTACTTACAAATGTGTTTCTTCCTGGAAACAACATGCCACTCAAGAACAGGAACTGTGCCCTATTCCTCATTGCATTTATTAGAATCTACTATAAGGTAACACATATATAGGTATAATGAAGAGGAGACTAGTTTTCATTTGTTCAGTTTTATATCAGTTACAGTTGTAGATGGAAACTAATACCAATGAGTTCAAGCACAAGGAGATTTATACAGCAATTATTTGGCTCACCAAACTATAGGAATGGATGAAGGTACAAGTTCTTGATCAAGCTTTCAGGAACAACTCCTGACCCCCAGAATCATACTTCCTTTGTCACAATAGGGAAAATAGCCACTGCTGTGGGAAGCCACTCTTTCAGGAAACTGGTGATAGCTGAATCACATCACCTCTGTCCCAGCCTGTGTCTGCAAAACGAGCACTCTGCTGACTACCAGTAGCTCTCCCTGTCTCTGTTCCATATTCAGGTCTAATTTGAGTGAGTACAATTGAGAGAAGCTACATCATAACCAGAAGTTTAGCTGCAAGGGAGTCTAATAAATATCCTTTCCAGCTTTCCAGCCTCTAGGCTAATTCATGGTATGCACAAGTATCTCCTATGTAGCAGGCATTTTGACAACTGAGTGGAGTAGGTGCTAGTACCCTCACTTTACTAACGAGAAGACAGAGCTTTGAAGTAAAAAAACTTGTCTCATGGAAGACTCTATTGAAATGGGTAGACTCTGTTTCCAAAGATTGTATTCTTCCTGTCATGCTAGTTACTTATGAGCACTTAGGGTATGTCACAAAAGTCTAACTGAAACAAAACAACAGAAATTTAACCAACTATACCTTTCTTGTTATAATTACTATATATTTTAGAGAATACGTGTTTGTTATAGAAATTTTTAGTTCAGTTTTTTTATTTTCCTAATCTATGGCCAAGCACATTGACTTCCAGACTACTTATGACAGACTGGATTGGATAAATGTAAGGTTGCATAGAGCTTATCAAGAAATACCATTGTACACTGAGAACTCATAAGTTCCAAATGCAGACAGAGTGATAACTGCGAAATAGTGCCTTGTTAATGTTCTAAGCCACGAAACACCATCATCTGACTCAAGTCTATGCAAAATTAACTCAAACCAGTATCAGCATCAAACTGGGACTGGACCTTCTGGCTGTACCGTGAACATCCTTTCATCAGTACTCTGAGTCATTTAGTGATCGGTCTTAAGACTAAGATCAGCTGAACCAGCTAATCCAAACAGCGTCAGTAAGAGAAAATCCTCAGAAATACCCTGATTTCACATCAGCCTTCCTACCTATGAAATGCTGAGAAAGAGCAACAATAGGCAGACCACCCCACAGGTACCATCAAGGAACCTGCATTACGGTGCAGTGCGTTAAGCTGTTGTTTTGACACTGGCATTCCATATTAACTTGCCAGTCCAAATTCCAGCTGCTCCCTACTATTGTGCCTGGGAATGCAGCAGAAGATGGCCCAAGTACTTGGGTCCTTGTCACCTACAGGGGAGACCTGGATGGACTTCTAGGTTCCGGGCTTTGGCTCAGTCTAGCCCTAGCTGCTGTGATCATTTGGGAAGATTTGGGAAGTAGATTAGTGCATGAAAGGTCAGCCTCTCTCTCTTTCTTTCTCTCTCCCTCTCTTTTTTTAAATAAATAAAAATTAATCTTAAAAAACAACATGCCTTTAAAAAGCAAAAGTGCAGAGCTGACACTGTGGCATAGTAGATTAAGCCTCCGCCTACAGCACCCGCATTCCATATGGGCACCAGTTTGTATTCTGGGTGCTCCTCTTTCAATCAAGATCTGTGCTTATGGCCTGAGAAAGCAACAGATCACCCACGTGCTTGTACCCCTGCACCAGCTTGGGAGACCTGGAGAAAGCTGCTGGTGCCTGGCTTCAGATTGGCCCAGCTCTGGCCATTGCAGACCTTTGTAGAATGAACCAGCTAATGGAAGTCCTTTCTCTCTGGCTCTCCCTCTCTCTGTCTGTAGCTCTACCTCTCAAATAAACAAATAAATAAAATCTTAAAAAAAAAGTGCAGGTGTTGGCATTGTGCTGCTGTCATCCCAAATAGGTGCTGGTTCATGTCCTGGCTGCTCCACTGGTGATCCAGTTCCCTGCAAATGGCCTGGGAAAAGCAGCAGCAGATGTCCCAAGTGCTGGGGCCTTGTTACCCATGTGAGAGACCTGGAATAAACTTTCGGCTTCTGGCTTTATTCTTGCCCAGCCCTGGCCTTTGTGGCCATCTGGGGAGTGAACCAATAGATGGAAGCTCTCTCTGTCTCTCTGTCTCTGTCTCTCTCTTTGCAACTTTGACTTTAAAATAAATACATAAACCTTTTTTTAAAAAAAGTGCCATCATGTCACTGCCTAGAGTGACTCTCTGATTGAAGGTCCCAGAGAGACAATGGAATCCAAAGATTCCAAAACCAAAAGAGTCCATGACCAGAGGGTAAAATGGAGTCTTTGGTTATAAACAAAAAGCTATATTCCTTATCTTATAGGCAACATGACAGAGAGAATTAATAAAAGCATTGGACTAAGAGGCAAGAAATCTGATATCCTATTTCGATTTTTAGAAGCCAAAGTTAACTCAGCCAGGGGTGGGTCTGTCCAGGAGAATCAGCATTGGTGTGTGTCATAGGGGCCAGCAATTTATGTGGATGCTTCCCTGGAACAATCAGCAGTAGAAAATGTCAATATAAAGGTCAAAACCATGCTTCGAGGACGTTCAAAGTCAAAACCAGAGAAGCTAAGTTCCATTAACATCTCAAGGGAAATATGGCAACTAAAAACTGGAAACCAAAGTATGGGAACAACAAGTTAAGACAGACTATAACATAACCACAAGGGAAAGTTAGGACTGAATTAAAACCTGGGATAACTGTCAATTTTCAGATCACCTGACACTCATTTATATTGATTATTGAATACCTGAATTATTGTCCTATCTTTGCAATGTTTGCTCCAAAATCCTAACTCAGAAGTGTATTATCCTATCATCATATCCCCTCCTCTCCTAGTTTAGCTGCACAACCAGCTTGACCACACCTATTCTGGGACCTTCCCCAAGACTCCTATATATGCTGCCTTCCTGTATTCAACTTGGATTGTTTGCTTTATCTTATCAATCACTCCTTTCTCCACACCCTCAAGGTCCTTGCTCATTTTACCCTTTCTTCATCTACTTTTCTATGAAAATCTTATGTGAGACTGAGCATACCTCATGCCTTCTTCATGCCTTACCTAGACTTCAGAGAAGGGAAACACTCAAGTGGAAAGAATTTTATCAATGAAAATTCATAGTTGACAAACTTCAATGGGCACCTCTCTCTCTCTCTCTCTCTCTCTCTCTCTCTCTCTCTCTCCCCTCTCCTCTCTTCTCCATAATAATCTGAGCTCCCAATTTACTTGAAGCTTGCATAATTCCTATCTAGAGACAAGTACGTAAGAAAACAACTTTATGAAAGAAAGAGAGTGAGTCTCTCAAGCAGCACTGACACCTACAAGCACTAGGAGTCCTTGGGCAGCCAGTATATTGTTGGCTAAGGGAGGGCATGACAAGAAGTGATGGCAGCTCAAAGTGGACTACTCAATAGAAAGTCTCTAGGAACCAAGCAATATGGCTTTGTAATCATGTGTCCCTTGGTCAAATGGCTTGGCTAAGATTAACTCAAGTAGAAACTACAAGGTAAAAACTTGAGAAAATATTGGTGGAAAATAGAGGCAATTGATGCATTTTGGACTTAACAAGGATTGATGACAGCCAGCCTAGAGTAGATCATGTAGGGAAATCAGGATAGGAGGAGCTTCTTCAGAACACAGTAGAGGCCACCTAGAGGTTGAGAGGCCTGGGAAAAGTCTCAGATTCCAAGATGACAAGGGGAGAAGGCACACAAAATAAGCATCTTAGTAACAATGGACCAAACGGTAGAACTCTTTTTCAAGTCTTCTGAATTGTGTAAGTCCTGAGGTTATGATACTTCCTCAAGGAAAGAAGTTTATTCCTCCACAGTAAGAATTGAAATTGAGTTTCTCACCAACCCTGGCTGATCTGGGCCACCTCAGATATTATCTGGTTTAATTTTAAAAATGACAATGTTTATTGCACATCAAGTGTAGAATGAATTAATACAAGTCAGTATGCACATATAAGTCATGTACATGCACATGGAGCTTAATAGTTGTCAGTTTCTTCTTGGGACATTTCTTCTTATAACAGAAAATTCTATACTGGTCAAGTTTGTTAATCTCAAAAATGATGAAAGAAGGCTCCTGCCCCAAATAGTGCCTCGTGTTGGAAAAATGAAGATGTTCTAGTTATTTGACCTCATTGCCTCTGTTTCTTGAATTCCATTCCTATAGCCAAACTACTGCTTCCCTCAAGACTGTTCCAACCACTATTTTTAGTCCTTGAAGACAAATACAAATACCTAGAACCAGGCCTTTTTCTTGCATCTATCTCTTTCCCTGTCTGGAATCATCTTCCTTCTTTTCCCATTCCTCTGTGTCCTACTCTTTTTCTAAGCATCAGCTCCTTCCTTTATACCTCTACAAAGACTTCCAAGTGCCTATCAACAAGCAATCCAAAATAGATTGCTTGCACTTAATAGAGGCCATTCATTCAGACATATTTCATGTTCAAATATCCATTGGTTCATTTTTTTTAGTCTGCTCAGTGGGTCTCTGAAAGCCAAGCTGTTTTGCCTAATTTGCTCATTACTATGCTCCTACCACCTGTTATTGTGGTTTATATTTAGTAGATGTCAATGAATGAATGCTGGGGATACAGTGGGAAACAGAAGAAATGAGATTCTTGTTATTAATCGTGGAGTTTCCGTTTTAGGGATAATAACAGAACTGTCTCTTCCCCATGACTAACACTGGTAGTATTCCCTCGGGCTCTATCCTGGATGTTCTCTCTGTGCATTCACTCTGGTGGCAATGCCATCCTCCCCTGCAGCTCCAGCCATCAACTCTGAGCAAATTTTTCTGATTAATGATTGATTTCCTTCTTCCAAGGGGAAAAGATAATTTCTTTCCTGACTACATGAGTAGACCTAAACAAAAGATGTGCATCCTCAGGGTAAAGATGCAATCTGGCCTTCAGATCTCCTCCTATTTCCCAAGATACAGAGGGGAAGAAAGATGAAGGTGCAGAGACACAGAGGGAATCAGGGTTGCACTTTTCTCACTCTCCAGGGAGGTTCAACTCATGCTATCAGAGGAGAAAATTCAGCATTTCTTTTTTTAAAAAATAAATATTTACTGTATTTGTTTAAAAGGCGGGCGGGGTGGGGAGTGGATTTCCACACACTGGTTCACTCCACAAATGTCTGCAATGGCTGGGGCTCAGCCAGGAAGAAGCCAAGAGGCAGGAGCTTGTTCTGGGTCTCCCACATGAGTGCAGGTGCCCGAGGACTTGGCCATCTTTTGCTGCTTTCCCAGGCACATTAGCGGGGAGCTGGATGAAAAGCAGAGCAGCTGAGACTCAAAAAAAGTGCCCATATGGGATGCCAGCACTGCAGGCAGAGGCTTAACAACTTTGTCAGCATTTCCCACATATTACTTTGTACCTTAGTTTTTCTGATAAGTGTATTGTTCCATCATTATTTTGGAAGTTCCTAAGTTTCATAATCAGCCTTCCCTGTTTCCCTGGTATGTTGGTAGTTTTATCTGTCGACTTCATTAGGCTCTAGGTGTCCAGCTGTTTAGTTAAATGCAAGTCTAGATATTACTGTGAAGTTATTTTGTAGATATAATTAACATTTATAATCAGTTGACTTTTCATAAAGTGAGTGAGCCTTGGCCAATCAATTATTGACCTTGAGAGCAAAAAGCAGGATTTCCAAGGGAAGAAGGAATTCTGTTTCAAGCTTGTAACACAGAAATCTGCCCCCAAGTCTCTCTCCTACAGATTTTGGATTTCCTAACCTCCACAATCATGTGAGCCGATTTCTTAAATATTTGTCTGTCTCTGGCCCTGCATCTCTCTGTATCTCTGTCTCTGTCTCTCATTTATTTACAGATACTCATAGGTACATATATATATATATATATGCATATATATATGTATGAGTACATATAATTTATATTTATGTATACAACATATTGATCAGGTTTTCGTCTCTGTAATTCAAATACCCAATAATAGCTTCTTGAGAGGGAAGAAGGTTTATGTCAGCTTATAGTTTTAGAAGTTTATAGATCAGGTGGCCCCATTGGTTTAAACAGCTAGTGAGGCTGGTGTATGATGGAGGGGTGATCACATGGCAAACCAGGAAGCAGAGGGGAAATCCACTTAGATAACTAACTTTCTCAACCCTCTTCTGAGAACTATTTTCCAAGAGCATGCTCCATTGACCCAAGGACCTCCTATTAGGCCTATCTCCTAGACACCATAATTAGATCAAATCTCCATCCTTAATCCATGAATCCATTAACTGTATTTTTAAGATTTGTTTGAAAGTCAGAGTTACAGAGACAGAAAGAGTGAGAGAGAGGGAGAGAGAGAGAGGAGAGAGAAAGAGAGAGAGAGAGAGAGAGAGACCTTTTATCTGTTGGTTCACTCCCCAGATGGTGCAATGGCCAGGGCTGGGCCAGGCGGAAGCCAGGAGCTAGGAGTTTCTTCCAGGTCTCCCATGCGGGTAATAGGGGCTCAAGAACTCGGACCATCCTCCACTGCTTTTTCCAGGCTATTAGTAGGGAATTGGAATGGAAATGGAGCATCCAGAACATGAACTGGTGCCCATATGGAATCCCGGCCTCACAAGTGACAGCTTTACCTGGTTTGTCACAATGCTGGCACCTAATCCATTACCTTTCAACATAAGACTTGGTGGTTTCAATGTGTGCGTGAGTTTGGAGAGCCAAATCCAGTTCAAACCACCATATATAACACACACACACACCAAAAACAAACACACACTATTTGTTTCTTCAGGCTTATGATTAGGTCACATTTCATTTTTTTTTAAATTAACTAATTCAGATCACTATTTCTATTTATCCCATGAATGTATTTCCTTTATCTATACAAATATCCCCTGCACAATTCCCCAAGCCACAAAGTAAGTCAAAAACTCCAATAAGATGGGAAATTGGGTCTGCCTTCTGAAATGCCCTGTTCTTAGCCTCATGAGTGTCTACCAAAAACAGTCCCTTAACCCAACATTCCAGCAATCCTGAGCAGACCCTGTTTGCTCTTGGTCATGCTCTGGAGTCCTGAACCTTGCTGGGAGGGCAGTGTTCCCTCAGGCTCAGGGAAGGGTGGGAGTAGCTTCTCTCCCCCACCTTACGCTGAGCACTGCTCACTGCACAGCATGATTGGCTTCCAAAGCCACAGTATGTCCTAGGCCACGAGGTGTTCTAGCGCCAGCCATGCCCTGTGTCTGCCAGGGAGGATGCTGACCCTGGCCACCCTGTAAACTGCCCTCCTCTCTTCTTGAGTTTCCTCTTCAGGTCTCAGTTACAAACGACAGTCTTCAATCATGGTCACTTCAATCCATCAGACACATTATAGAACCTGAATGCTAAATGCAAAGGAATCAGTTCCCTCTGTCCAAGAACCTTCTACACAAATTTGCCCTATATCCACATAACTAAAGGGCTCCAATTGTTCTTTCTTAAACAAAGAAGATGTGGATGTAATAGTTCCACCTCTAGTATGGGAAGCTACCAATAACGTATTTAGGACAGATTTTCTAGTTTTCAGATAGTTGGGGGGCTGGCAATGTGGCATAGCAGGTAAAGCTGCCTCCTGCAGTGCCCACATCCCATATGGGTGCCAGTTCTAGTCCCAGCTGCTCCATTTCTGATCCAGCTCTATGCTATGGCCTGGGAAAGCAGTAGAAGATGGCCCACGTCTTTGGCCTCTGAACCTATGTGGGAGACCAGAAGAAGCTCCTGGCTCCTGGCTTCTGATCAGCCTAGCTCCAGCCATTGCAGTCATTTGGGGAATAAATCACTAGATGGAAGATCTCTCTCTCTCTCTCTCTCTCTCTGTGCCTCTGCCTCTCTGTAACACTGCTTTTCAAATAAATAAATAAATCTTAAAATAAAAGGCTTATTTGGTTTAAAAAATAGTTTGGAATTCCATTCACCATTTATCTCCTTTCATCTCCTCCAGTGACTTCTCAGGCAATAGATCTCAAATGAATCAATGAGTTGATAAACCAGTTCCTCTTTGGTCAAAATACCCCATCTTTTCTGCTCTCTCTGCATCACTGGAATTTCTCCTATACCTGAATACTATATGTGATGGTATTTAAGTCCAATAGAAGTAAGTTGCAATCTCATATTGAGCCTGCAGGTGTTGGGTGTATGTGATTCCAGCCCTTTCGAAAGACAGGCAAGGATATTCATACTTAACTTTAGTGAATGACGGGGAGTGATTGAACCTGAGTCCATAATTTCAAAGTGATAAAAGATGAACTCTCTGCTTTATCATGACTACAAATTCAGCACATTACACATTGAGTATTTTTAAAGCAAGGGATATCTCTGTTATTGTTTCCTTCTTTACTGGTAAGCTTTTTATGACTGCAAGGCAGGATCAGGGTTTCCATAAACTCCTGTAAAAAATAAAAAGAGTTCACAGGTTGGAGAATTTTCAAATTCCTCTCATTTTTGCACATCACACTTCCAAAGACAGAGTAAGTATTTGCATATTCAAGGTGAAATCCCATGGAAAGATGTCTCGTGCCCAGTTTTGTTTAGTGATTATTTCTACACTTTTGAACTGGCCCTATCTTCAAAATATGTCAGCTCAAACTGCACAATACATTTAGGTATTAATTAGCCAGGCTAATTATCCAGACTTGTTTAGACTAAGTAAGTGATGAAACAGCTTCAATCTGTTGGATTTTTCCTGAACAACTAACAGTAAAGCATGAACTTGTTATGACTAGTAAATTGCACAAACCACAATTCGCAAGGAAGAAACAGATTCTGCCTTCCCTGAATGCAGGCCCTCGTTTGCCAAGTCTGGTCCCCAGCCCTCTCCGCCTGCAAAGGTACTTTGAAGAAAGGCCTTTCTGTCTCCTCACAGCAGAAAATCAATACGGCACGCTGGAGGGGAGGATGGAGAGTTAAAATGTCCTCTTCAAACTGGTGAGTAAACACCTCCTCCGTGCTGGGGATGGTGCAGCCCAGAACTGCAAGCTGCAAGACAGACTCCAAATAAAACCCTGCTCCAGCACAAAGCATAAAACTCTGCCCCAGCATGGAGCAGCGAGGAGGGAGCTCGGCCCTGGCGCTGGCACAGCCAGCCCTTTGCCTCGTGTAATTTCATTTCTGTGCAAAATGCAGATCTGTGTGCGCCCGCAAAATTGCATAATTTGCCATTTACCCAGCTGTTATCCAGCAAACCTATTCTTTGCACACTGATCTGCCTGGCTGCCTAATAAATCCACAGGAAGGGAGGGCGGGGGAGGGAAAGTTTGCACCATGCACTGAGTTCTCAGCTTCTCCCTCAGCTCAAGCTGCCTGCCCCTCCCATATTTAGAGAAAATCACAGGCCTCAAAGCTTTCATGAATAGGATCTTGGCGTGGGTCCTTCTCTCCCCAGCCCTCACCCCTTTCTGGTAGAGATATATGCTTTTTATGTCCTTTGTGTTGTAACCTGGTTATGTCTCCTCTGCCTCAGGTCTGAAACAAAGCTCCCTGTCCTCTTGCTTCTCCCTTGCTGCTCTCCTATTTCTCCTGCGACACCCTGGTATTTCTGGCTTCTCCCCTACATTGAGTCAGCTCTGAGTATGGGTTGCAGAAAGCCTCTCACGTCATCCCCAAACACGAAAGGTGGGCAGGCTCTGACAGCTTCTGGCAGCCCACTTCCTCAGGCTAGTATTTTTCCGCTACAATGATGACAAAAGATAAGACATTGTTCAAATGTTCCTAAGCCAGGGATCATCTAAAAGCAGAGCGTGGAAAATACAAAGCAGTGCAAGTTGCCAGGGACAAAATGCACGTGTCCTTTTTTTTGTGCCACCACAGTGCTCTCCCACAACCCAGTAGAAGGGAACCCTCATTAGTTGGGGTGCTCAGAGTTGCTGTGAGGAGCACCACAGGGAGCTGGAGCTTGACAATGGGGGACTGGGGTGCCCTGGCCTGGGGACCTACGGAAGCCAAGAGAAGTTGCTGTTTCCCTGCAAAGCCCCTGAGCTCTGCTCAGAGGGAGCCACTGTTTTCTACTGCTCTTCATCACTGCTAATGAGATCAGGATATAAAACAATTTCTGAACTAGTAATTGCCCCTAGTGGTGAACTCTGCCAGTGTTAACTCTTGTTGTAGCATATACAATGCACATATGTACTTGGGTTTACAACATAGATGTGTCTTGGGAAATGTGGTGGATGAATTATATTTTATAAATATAAAAAAATGCCCTTGGGAGGTTCATTATTTAAAGACATTGTACCATTAGCTGTTTGTAAACAACATAACATTTTGGGTAAATATAGGTTTTCTCGGGCAAGTAGGGTCATATTTTCTTCTTTTAAAATGAGCATGATAGCATATTTCTTCAAATAGAAAATTCTGAAAAATTTCCTTAGATTCCTATACAATCTATGGTAGTGCTCATTAAGGCTGGATTTTGAATAAACAACAACTGACTTCTGGACGAATCAGAGGCATAGCTTGTATATCCCACACAAGAGCTTTTGTTTTATCTTTTCAGGAAGATGCAGCCACTCTGCTTTCAATGGGAGTGTTTCCTTTGTAAAAGAAAAGCTGCCCTCACAAGTCTGTAGCCCCTCACCCAGAACCACATCTTTTCTGTAGGCAAAAAATATCAGTGTGGGGGACATCTAAGACATCTGACAGCCTTTTTATCCTGATCTGTCTCCATAGGTGATGGATTTTAATTCACATTAATAGTGAATTTCTGACAATTAGGGCTTCCTAAAAACGAAATAAGCTTGTACAATATGGATAGCCATTCTTTAGGTATATTGTAGAAGTTCCTTAGATATGGAAGTGTATTAGCCAACCTATCAGATGGCTTTTGTTGCTAGTTCTTGGCGTAGTTTTTTATTGTGGTAAAATATTCCTAACTCAAAAAACAGCCACTAATGACATTTCCTACATTCTCAAAGTTTGCAACTGTCATCCAGTTCCAGAAGGCTCAGCACCCCACGGGAAAACCTGTGCCCCTTGAGCAGCAACTCCCACCCACCGCACTCCACCCTCCAACTCCTGGCACCCACGACCCTGCCTCCCGTCTCTCTAGATTTGCCTTTTCTGGACATTTTATAGAAACAGAATCACATGATGCATAGCCTTCGTGTCCTGGCAGCCCCTCCAGGTACACATCACCCCTACACCATTGCTTCCAGCTCTGCCTTTTATTCCCATCCCTCTCCTTTCCCTCCCCAGACTCACACCAGGTTGTTTGTTCAGTGAAAACTCTCCAGTTCCCAGATTCCCAGCTGTGTCAGAGCACCCCAGGGACCTCACTGGCAGCCTCTGCCACCAAGTTTCAGGCTGACCAGGGCACCGCCTGTGGAGGTGGAGGAGCACTTAGTCACCTCAACATTTTCCCGGATTTTCATATTTTAAAATAAAATGTGAGAGGCGCGTTTTCCCTTACTGACAAATTTAAGTGATAATTAACTGGTAACAGAAGATCTCCTCTGAAGTGTCAGGATGTGCTTGCACTGAACAAAGCCACACCAAAGATTCACTCCAAGGTTTGCCTGGGACCAAACGAGCTGGCAGTGCTCACCCTGTCCCAGGTGTGCAGGGTTCTACACAGTATTCACATTGCACCTGCAATTTCTTTGTGTTGCCAGAAGCAGCATAAGGAAGAGCAGAATGTGGTATGATGGGGGTGAGTACTGGAGTCCAGGTGCAAAGACCCAGCTGCCTTTTATTATCGACGTGACCTTGGGCGAGGCGGGAAACCACCTGGGCTGTGGATTCAAAGGAGGGTCAGTTGTAAGGTGGCTCACTTCACCAGGTCACTGCCAAGATTGACGTCAAGAAAGGGATCCCACAGACAAAAGCTCTTTGCACACTGACCACACCCCCGAGATGTGCGCCAGCATCATGTTATAGATCAGGTTATGTCCATGTCCGCCAGTGTGACAGAATCCAGTGACAGAGCCTACAAAGAGCTCATACAGATTAAAAGGGGTCACAGGGTAGGGTCTTCACAGGGGGAGGAAGCGATCTCTCTCTCCTGTCTCTCCACATGTACACAGAGAAGACAGCTCTTTACAACCAGAGAGGCCTCCCTAGAAACAGAATTTGCCAGCACCAAGATCCCAGCCTACGAGGCTCCAGAACTGTGAGGAAACAAGGTTCTGTCATGGCCTTTGGCTATGGCAGCTCTCACAGGCAAAAACATGTGACACGGGCAAGAACTCTGTTGTATTTTCTGCTTCTGTGCCTAGTACATTGCTACATTGCTCAAGACATGGCAGATACTTCGTAAGATTTTAATGAATTGGTGAGAGGGAAAAAAATTGTGTCATTAAGATCCTTGATAATAACCCTCAAGGGGGCATTCTCTACTGACAGCTACCCAGATGGTTCTCCTACCTTGGAAGCAGCTTGGGACAAGCAAGCGTGTTGCCCCATTTATCTTTCTTTTCAATGTTATTGACTTAGAGTGGAGACAAGAAAACTTGCTCATTAATGTAAAAAATAGGAAAGAAAAAATGACTTCAATCTGAGATGTATTCCTTTAAGCCTAAGAAAACTGACTCCAGATGTATTTCTTTTGGGATTTATCCTGCCTGATCTGTAATGTTGTGATTATACTTTTACTTCATACAGCAAAGTGATTCTCCAGTAGGTACAACATTGTAAGTGTTGTGTTTTCAAGTCTAGAGGTTTCTCCCAGACTGGAAGTAGCTCACTTTCTCCTTAATTCCTCTGTTCTTTATTTCTTGTTATTTCAGTAATGATTTTAATTTGCTTGTTTTTAAAGATACTTTTTGAAGCATAAGTGACAACATTTTAATGGAAATCTCTAACTTCATATTATTAACACCTACATTTAAAAGACAGTTTTTTATATAACCACAGTGTCATGAAACCTAACACAATAGCAATAATTTCTCATTTCATTTAGTACCCACTCTACGTCTGTTTCGAATTGCTCCAAAAGAATTCAACGTCCTTTTATAGTGGGTTTAACTCAAGGTCTTCACACAGCCTTTAACGTGTGGGGACAGAAACTTTGTGTCTTGTAACTCTATTCTTGTCCTTGCTTGCTGCTAATCCAGTGCTCAGTGAAGGGCTTTTCATAGAACAGACATTTATTGAACTGTTCCATGTGCCAAACATGTCTTAATTGCTAGTGATGCAAATACAAATAGGACATGATTTGGCACTCAGAACTCCAATCCTACCAATTTGGCTTAACCAAAATGAATGTTGAAGGAAACGAATGAATGCAATCAAGGTGAAGCTATCAGCCCTGATAGCTGGCTATTTTTGCTTCAGAGGTTTTTGGATTGGAGTTGGCTCAGTTTTCTTATGAGAAGCACCAGTTTAGCATTTCATGTAGCTGAGGACAAGATTTAAGTTTTCATTGTTTGAGCACCATTTCAGAAATGTTGCTGAATAATATATTACTGTTTTTTGTTAAAAATCCTTTTTTATTTTTTTATAAATTTATTTGAAAGGAAGAGTTACAGAGACATACGTACACAGAGAGATCTCCTACCCACTGGTTCACTTTCCAAATGCTTGTGGCAACTAGGGTTCAACCAGGCTGGAACCATGAGCCAAGAACTCAATCTGGGTCCCCCAAATAGGTGGCAGGGATCCAACTACTTAAACAATCACCAGCCTCTCAGGGTGCACATTAGTAGGAATCTTGATCAACACCAGAGCCAGGACTCAAACCCACACAGTCCAATATGGAATGCAGGTGTCCCAAGCAACATCTTAACCACAGGGCAAAGCTCCTGCCCTTACTCATTTTTCCCATTGGAGTTGGTCAAGAGATATTTTTTGTATTTTATTTCCACAAAAAAAAAAAAAAAACAAACTAGATATTAGATATCAGATCACCCTGCTCATTGATGAAAGCAATCCATCCTTTAGTAGTGTTCTGCTATCCACAAGATACGAGGCCACTCCTTAGGCAGCCTGCCAGACTGTCTTTAAGCTGGGCTTGCCAACTTCTCAAGGCTTATCTCCTAACATACATCCTTGTCTCCACCAAAATAGATCATTGAAAATTGTTAACCCCAGGTCTGACATTGTGGCTTAGCAGGTTAAGCTGCTGCCAGCAGCACTAGCATCCCATTTGGGTACCGGTTCAAGTCCCAGCAGCTCCACTTCCAATTCAGCTCCCTGCTGATGCTCCTGGGAAAGCAACAAAAGATGGCCCAAGTGCTAGGACCCCTGCACCTACATGGGAGCCCCAGAGGAAGCTCCTGGATCCTGGTTTCTGTCTGGTCTAGCCAGACATTTCGGCCATTTGGGGAGTGAACCAGTGTGTGAAAGATTTCTTTGTCCCTCTCTCTCTCTCTTTGCCTTTCCCTTTCTCTCTCTCTAATTCTGCCTTTCAAATAAACAAAATAAATCTTTAAAAAATAGAAGATATTGGTGCCCTGACTTACGTCCCTAGCCTTCTCCAGGCCTCGGCTCCTGCTGTTTCTCTGCAAAGAAGGCTCCACCTGCCCTTTTCACGTCCTCTGCTCCTCTTCACCCAACCCCTACACATCACTGAATACTCAGGTCAGCTGCCCCTTCCTCCAAAAAGCCTTCTGTGGCCCCTTGGACTTGGCTGGTACTACTCCTTGGTCCTCTGGGGTACCATGTATAGATCTTGCTCCACAGACAATATACCGAGCTGCAGTGATCTGGCAACAGTCTGGCCTCTCCTTCCCTCCCCTCTCTTAAGCAGACATGACCTTCTCCAGAGCCAGGATCACTTGACCTTCATCTCAGTTTCCCCAGAGCTGAGCCAAGGCAGGACAATAGGAGGCCCGCAAGAATTTGTTGGGCAAAATCCCTAGAAGATTACAGTGGGAATTAAGTACTGAGAAGAGTTTAAGAGGTCAAGGTCAAGATGTTCTAAACTACTACAGTCAGGTGTTGTCAGATGTCAATCAGATGATGTTGGTACTGAAAAAAAATGCAAAGAATCTTTAAGGGTAGCACTTTCATTTGGCAGGAGAGTAAACGAAAGCCAGAGAAGAAATGAACATGGATGTTGTAGACTATCTGCAAAGGTAGGTATGAAGTATAGGGGAACCACAAGAAATAGTTCTAGACTAGAAACAGCAGAGGAGCTAGTAGCCATGATGTAGGCAGGGAGATAGCTAACATAGGGGAGCTGAGATTGCCAGCCTTTTGCAGTCCCAGTTGTACTGCAGTGCCATCTGTACTGCCAAAACCACACCTTTCTTTCCATGCAGGAAAATCAAAACTTCCTTGGCGGGGCTGGCGCTGTGGCATAGCGGGTAAAGCCTCTGCCTGCAGTGCTGGCATCCCATAGGGCACCGGTTCAAGTCCTGGCTGCTACACTTCTGATCCAGCTGTCTGCTACGGTCTGGGAAAGCAATGGAAGATGGCCCAAGCGCTTGGGCCCTTGCACTCGTGTGGGAAGACTTAGAGGAAGCTCCTGGCTCCTGGCTTCAGATCTGTGCAGCTCCGGTCATTGCAGCCAATTGGGGAGCGAACCAGCAGATGGAAGACTTCTCTCTTTCTCTCTCTCTTTCTGCCTCTCTTTCTCTCTGTGTGAAACTCTGCCTTTCAAATAAATAAATAAACCTTAAAAAAAAAAAAACTTCCTTGGTTTCGCAGCTTGAAATTGGTACCAGCTAAAAATAACTAACATGGCTGCCAGCAGCATCCTCATAATTCCCTTTAGCTCTTACAAAGTCATTGTAATAAAATTACCGTGGCTGATACACCTATTTCCATCATTCACTTGACAGCATGACATTTCCAAGTTTTGAAAAAAAAAAAAGGCCAGTACTTGAGCCCCACCCCAAACTCCATCCCTTATGAATATTCAATTAACCCCTGTGCCAGACACTATCCCTTATGCCTCTAGATCATTTAAAGGGATGGACTGGAATCTCAACGAGTGCAGCTCTCTATCGAGCATACCTGCACTCTTTCTTGAGTGTGTACTTTTGCTTTGCATGCAAATAAATCTTGCTTCTTTGCTGACCTTTGCCTCCATCTCATCCTTGAATTCTTTCTTGCATTGGAGACAAGAGCCTAGACCAGCCACCCGACAATGATTCTAGAACTAGGATGACAAACTTGCCCCCATTTGTCTGGGACTTCCAAGTATTTTGTGTGTTTTTTTTTTAAGATTTATTTTACCTGTTTGAAAGGCAGTCACACAGAGAGGGATAAACTGAGAGAGAGAGGGAGAGAGAGAGGGAGAGAGAGAGAGAGAGATCCTCCATCCACTGGTTTATTCCCCCAAATGGCTACAAGCACTGAGGCTGGGGGCTGAGCCAGGCCAAAACCTGGAGCCTGGAAATACATCTGGGTTTCCCATATGGGTGCAGGGTACCAAGCACTTGAATCATCCTCTGCTGCTTTCCCAGGTGCATTAGCAGGGAGCTGGATTGGGAATGGAGCAGCTGGGACTTGAATTTGTGCCTATATGGGATGCTGGCATGACAGGCAGCAGCTTAACCCACTGCACCACAACATCATCCCCAGATTCCCAGTTTAAAAACTCAAAATCCCATGTCTAGAAATGCCCTTAGCCCTGGCAAACCAAGATTGCCAACCACCTGCCCTAAGGATGAGCTAAGAGGGAAGGGAAGGGTTATTTAAACCTGAAAGGAAAGACAGTTCCCTGGAAAGAAAGCAGTGATCTTCACAACAAGGCCACATTTAACCCAAGGTGATGGCGCAGGGAGGAAGTTAGGGGAACAGAACTCTGACCTTACTCTCCTCCCTCCTTCTAAACTGCCCAGGCTCTACAACAGGCTCTCTCCCAATGCCCTGAAGCCAACTAGAGGAGCAAGAGGCATAGAAGAGGCACTTGGAGCTGCAAATAAACAGGCCTGGCCTGTGGACACAAGAACAGTCCAGACATAAATGGCCAAACCCCTGTCCAGTGTAGACCTCACCAGTCTAATTGCAAGTAACAGGTAGGTGTTTCTCTGGGCTGGCATGGTGGCGTGGCAACTTAAGTCACCCCCTGCAATTCCAGCATCCAATATGGGTGCTGATTTGAGTCCCAGCTGGTCCACTTATGACCTAGCTCCCTGCTAATGTGCCTGATAAGGCAGCAGAGGATGGTCCAAATGTTTGGATCCCTGCATCCACATGGGAGATCCAGATGCAATTCCAGGATCCAGGCTTTGGCCTGACTCGGCCCCCAGTTCTTGTGGCCATTTGGGGGAATAAAGCAGAGGATGGAGGATCTGTCTCTCTTTCTCTCTCTCTCTTTCTCTCTCTCCTCTCTCTCTCTCTCTGTCTTCCTCTCTGTAACTCTACCTTTCAAAGAAACAAAATAAATATTTTTTAAAAACAAAAATATAGGATAAAGTAAATCAATTTTTTAAAAGAAGGAAAAAAAAACTGAAGGTGTTCCTCAAATCCTCAAACCCTTCCCATGATTTCCAATCATTTCCAAAAAAGCAGCAGGAAGACAAGGTGCTGGTGCTTAACATTTTCCTACTCCCCCGCCCCTCCCCCCACCTTCTTCAGTCTATGCACCTCCTCACCACCCTGTGAATGCTGTCTCTGACCAGCAGTGCACAGGCCTGGAGGTATGGTGCAGCCCCTTCCTTGGACTCCACAAAACTCCACTCATAAAAGGTGATGTTGCTGTCGCTGTTGACCAGATTCTATTGGAGACCTGGAGGAGGGCTGCAGAAGAGCTCCCACTGCAAAGATCTTCAAACTGATCAAGATGCCCTCGGAAGCCCTCAGCCCTTCCACTGTCCTATGGCTCTGGGGCCACACTGTGTCTCTACACCTTACCCTCCACCACTGCTCTTCCGTCACCCTTCTCCAACAGCACAAAGATGTTTCTTGTCCTTGTGTTGAGAAGTGTGCCAGTGCCCTCGGGTCTCTGCAGAACCAGTTAACACAGGCCTTCTCCAGAGTTGTCCTCTAGTGCTCTGCCCACCAGAGCCTGTTCCATTCCTGAGATGAATTTTGCTGCCAGCTATTGGAGGAGAAGTTTTTCACCTCTTGTTATGCATTATTCCAGAGAAAGCTCATTGATGTGGGTGTAATGCTTTGTGCAGTTTATTAATCAACCTACATAAAAGCCTGTATCACTGGCTTTCTTGTCTCGTGGAATCCAATACTTCCTCTGAACATGTCACAGTGCATTACCCTGCTCAGAGTTAGCGTAGTCGAACATCTTGTAGTCATTCGGTAGCACAGCCATGGTAGATTGAGCTCATCTTTTCCTTTCAGAGGCTGTGGAGGCAACTTAGCACCTCGGCTGCCTGCATACAGACTGTCAGTCCAAAAGTAATTTTGATTTCCAAATCTTATAAGGCTCTATATCTTAAAGAGTTATATTCAAAATGCCATCTGTATGCCTAAGCCTTTTATCAACTTTGCTTTTGCCCTTAATGTAAATGCAATTATGAACGAAAGGCCAAACCCTTTCAAGAGTGCTCAGAATGTTTGAGAGAAACTTTAGCTTAGATACTGCGGCCTGGATGTAAAAAGGCAAAGGAGAGTGTATGAACTTGTCTTGGAGAGCTGGAAAACTGCTCCCTAGCTATGCTATTTCCTTTGTAGGCAATAAGAAAATGAGCTCCACAGTGCCTACCCACAGTGTGACTTCAAGGTGAAGAAGAATCTAAGAGAAACCCCACAGTGGCAGGCCTGAGGACAAAGTAAACTGCCATAAAGTATTTAAATTACAGAGTACAGGATTTCAGCGCTTCTACATGGTTTTGTATTAATCCAAACTTAAATATTATGTAGACTTGTTTATGTTGGGACCTACTCTCTCACATTGCTTCTGCTGGATTTCATCAATTTTAAAGATTCTTCTGAATTAAACATGATTTGAAATTATATCATTTTCTATCCTATTACCCACACATCTTATTGTTCAGTTGTATAAGTACTTGGCAAGTACTTTTTAAATTTCTTTGTTTATTTTTTAACTTTTTGGTATTTCATATATATAGTTTTAAGGGCATAATATCCATAGTATCCTGACTCCCTCCTTCACCCTCACCTTCACTTCTCCTTCTAGTTTTTCTTTTAATTTTTACAATGACATACTGTGAATTTTCTTTATACTCACAAGCTTAACCATTTACCAAATAAAGAATTCAGCAAATATTAAATAGAAAAACTATACTCTTCTTCAAGAATATAGACAAGGACTATAAAGAATAATCCAATCTCAAAATGTATATGTACACAGTGCTAGGGTGCCTGGCTATTTAAAGCAAATGCTAATGTATCTAAAGGGAGAAATAGGCTTCAACACAATAATAATGGGGGATTTCAACAACCCATTTTCATCAATGAACAGATCAACTAGACAAAAAATCAACAAAGAAACAACAGAGCTAATCTACACTATTGACCAAATGAACCTAATTGATAAGTATTTCTTTAACTTCATAAACTACATATACAGAGTTAGAGAGGCATAAAGAAGAGGTTCTACCAGAGCTCGAAAGCCTGGGGCTTTATCGTTAACCTTGGTAATGAGTGTGTGAACTCTGGTTGCTGACCTTCAGTGGCCATTGTTACTTTTAGCTGCAGGTTATAAAACCATCACTGGAAATACCACCAAGGAAACAAGAAAATCCTTATGATTTAAGTCCCCTCTTAGTAGGGTTTCCGATTATGTTAAGAAGCTGGTTCTGGATTTCTGCAGTTCTGTCAAGGAGAGACTTTATCCTCATGCTTCAATCCCCAAAAGCCCACACAACCAGGTATTGGGCCAGTCCAAAACCAGGAGCACAGAACTCATCCCAGATCTCCCACAAGGGTGTTAAGGACCCAACTATGTGAGCTACCCCCTGCAGCCACCCACGGTGTACAGTAGCAGGAAGCTATAATTCAAAGTGGAGCTGGCACTGGAACCCAGGCTTGCTGATAGGGACTGCAGACAACCCGAGTGGCACTTCAACCACTGGGTCAGATGCCCTTCCCAAAGTGGGTAATGTTATCATCCGATAATGGTCAGTGGTGAAGAGGGAAGGTTGTTAGGCATAATTGGGGCGATGGTTGTTCCTGCAAATCTCACATGACCAGTGAAGCCACTTGTGAGAGCTGCCGTATTTAAACCTATTTCACAGCCTCATAACTCTCGACCTGGCTGGGTCCTGCATCATTCAAATGGTGACTGTAAGGAAAACTTTCCTGGAAAAAAATAATTCAAAAAGAAAACCAGAAAATGGAACATGGGAGAAGATTCAGAGGAGCTGAAAGCTGTCAACCACACAAAACCCTAGGCCCTTCATCACTGTAGTCACTTACTAGTAAATCAAAACTGGAAAAGTGAGCAGCAATTCCTTCACTAAACCACAACATGCCGTGAGTTAAGAGCAACTGTCCTGATAAATTGAAATCACAAAACAAGTTGATCAAGGCCTGTAAGTCTTTCTTTCCAGAAATCTCACTATCCTTCCAAAAGCCACTTCTGAGTCCACTATAAACACGGCCCTGGTAGGCTGTGGGGCACACAGCAGAATTAGTGCAGAAATTAAGCCCCAGCTTAACAGTAAGCATTGGTGACTCACAGCGCCACACACCATGAGAGAAATGTCATAGACTTGGCAGACACAAATGTCTGAAAGAAAACATTCCAATAGAATGTACGAAAACACACAAAAGACAAGGAGCAACCCAGGCTTTCCAAAGCAGTCTGGGCATATCCAGGGGTGGTAGAAAGATCAGATAAGTGAAAAAAATATGTGATACTTAAAATAAAATTCCAAATTATTGCCTCTTTATTTCTGTATGGAAACAATACATCTGACATTTAAGCTACTGTGCTAAACAAATTCAGGTTAGGGATTTATTAAACGCTTTTTGATAGACTTGTGAAAAGATTTTTTTCCTAGGAGTAAATATAGATCAGCTTCTCTAATTGACCATCCCAATTAGAGATAAATCCAATCAAATCCATGTATGTCATATTTTCACCTGCAGTATAACAGCCACATAGCCACATACACTTGTTGTTTGCTTGGCTAATAAATACAGAATCAGAGGAGAAGTCAGTGTGGGTCTTTCCTTGACTTCCTTTCCTGGACTTTAGAGAGAACAGAAGAAAGAGAGGTGAAAAGGTGAATCTAATCTCCTCAGGAGCAGGAGTGACTGAAGGTGAAGTCACTAAAAAAGGCAGGGTAGGGATCCCACCAGGGCGGGAGACACCGCAGCAGGCCAGCCCAGGCACCAGAGAAGCTTCCATTCAGGGTGGAAGCCATCCAGAGCCTTTGGACACAGGATCTGTGCACAGTCCAAACAGAGCAGAGTCCCAGCCTTGGGCATGGCCTTGCCCCTTGCAGTGGATAGTGGAGATTTCTGGGGATATTTTGGTGTCACAACTAGGGAAATGGGGGAGTGTTGATGACACCTAGTGAGAAGCCAATGATGCTATGAAACATCAAACAACGCACAGGACCATCCCCCAACAGAGGATTATCAAAGGTCTAATATCAATAGTGCCCAGGTGGAAAAGTCCTGCCATGAACCACGAGAGAAGAAAGGCAAGGTTGGGAAAGGAGAAGAGCTGCATCTTCCTCATCTCCTTGCCTCCAGCATTCAGAAGTTATCCTGGAAGTAATGCAAGAATTCTAAACCCAAGTCTACTATTAATATTCTCAACAACCTTGAATTTGATCAAAGCCCTTCATCGCACTCTTCCTCAACTTCCTCACCTGTGAATTGGAGATGACAACAATAGCTACCTAATAGATTTGTTGTGAAGATTGAACTGAATAATTCACATATTATATTCTGAGCCTCATAAGGTCATTTGTTAATACTATTTATATATTGAGGTTTTTCAAGGACATTTAGATAAAATGATTCATGTAAATATATTATGGAGTTTTAAAACACTATACAAGCTGTCAGCACAGCTCAATAGGCTAATCCTCAGCCTGTGGCACCGGCACATCAGGTTCTAGTCCCGGTCGGGGCGCCGGTTCTGTCCTGGTTGCTCCTCTTCCAGGCCAGCTCTCTGCTGTGGCCTGGGAGTGCAGTGGAGGATGGCCCAAGTGCTTGGGCCCTGCACCCCATGGGAGACCAGGAGAAGCACCTGGCTCCTGGCTTCAGATCAGCGTGGTGCACCCGCTGCAGCGTGCTGGCCACAGCAGCCATTGTGGGGTGAACCAATGGAAAAGGAAGACCTTTCTCTCTCTCTCTCTCTCTCTCTCTCTCACTGTCCACACTGCCTGCCCCCCCCCCAAAAAAACACTATACAAATATAAGGGATAAATTCATAGAAAATTGTTTAAGTGAGGGGTTGGCACTGTGTTGTAGTGGGTAAAGCTGCCGCCTGAAGTGCCAGAATCCCATATGGGCACAGGTTCAAGTCCCAGCTGCTCCACTTCCGAACCAGCTCTCTGCTATGGCCTGGGAAAGCAGTAGAAGATGACCCAAGTCCTTGGGCCCCTGCACCAGCATGGGAGATCCAGAAAAAGCTGCTGGCTCCTGGCTTCAGAGCACCGCAGCTCCAGCGGTTGTGGCCAATTGGGGAGTGAACCAGCAGATGGAAGACCTCTCTCTCTGTCTCTATTTCTCTCTGTAACTCTGTCTTTCAAATAAATAAATAAATAAAAAAGACAGGGACATAAGCAAAGTGAAAGTTCTCTCCTCCCTCTAAAGAAAAGTACCTCCTTCTTTGATGACCACTCTTTCTACTGGAGTCTCACAGAGATCCTTAATGTTGGACAATTTTTGGCTCAGTGTCTCGGCTTTCCATACCTGAAATGCTCTCATGGGCTTTTCAGCTAGACCAGAATGACTTAAGTACTGATTCTGAGGTCAGAGTACTAGTTAAAGCAATTGTCATTCTAGGAGTCTGCTGTATGAGTGCAATAGCTTTAGGAACCATGGATTCTATTTTGGTGATCTATCTATTCTGAGAGTCAAGACAAGTCTAGAGGGTTGATACAGGTTGAACTAAGAGTGTGTGTACTTGTGCCCATGAACTCTTCAAAAGAAAATTGGCCCAAGAACCACAAGTGGATGCAAGGGGTGATCAAGCATAAAAAGAACATTATTTTTCTCTAGCCAAGTCTCAAGGATTTGTTTCTGAGTTTTCAAAAAAAGGGACAATTATTAGGAAGTAAAAATGTTAAGAGTTTGATATTCATAAACTTTACAAGCACTTTTAGTGCTCTGTAAAATGGAATTCATAACTAGTAGAGTGAATATATTTTTCTTACTTGACTTTAGGTCAAAACTAAGAATGGACACACCAGTCTAACAGGTGAGCCAGACCCGCTGATGTCTGGAAGTCATCACACCACAGGGTCAGAAGAATTAGATTTCAATTCAAGAGAGAAGGGAGTGAAAAGACAGATAGTCCTCCAGTTCCACAGAGATATCAGAAGATGATAGCAAAGGGGTGCTGGAATTTTCTCAATTCTGGTTTGGGTGGAATTATAGGAACACTTTTGTCACTTTCATTGGAATACTAGTTTACTACTCTGTAGAGTACCTTCCCTACCTCATTTTTTTTTTTTTTTTGCCCCTGATACATATGTCAAATTGACAATATTAACTGCACATTGTCACTTTCCCTGATACATTTAAGAGAAGGTGGATTTATTTTATGCCCCTACATCTACTTGACAGTTGCTTTTCTGTTCCACTTCCCTTTTCTGTGGGTTTTTGCCTGGAGTCCCTGTTACACAATCTTTCCTCAATATGCCCTGTTATTGCACACAAAACACAGCCAGATAATCTCTCTCTTTTTTTTTTTAACAGGCAGAGTGGACAGTGAGAGAGAGAGACAGGGAGAAAGGTCTTCCTTTGCCGTTGGTTCACCCTCCAATGGCTGCCGCAGCTGGTGTGCTGTGGCCAGCGCACCACGCTAATTCAATGGCGGGAGCCAGGTACTTATCCTGGTCTCCCATGGGGTGCAGGGCCCAAGGACTTGGGCCATCCTCCACTGCACTCCCGGGCCACAGCAGAGAGCTGGCCTGGAAGAGGGGCAACCAGGACAGAATCCGGCACCCCGACCAGGACTAGAACCTGGTGTGCCGGCGCCACTAGGTGGAGGATTAGCCTAGTGAGCCGCGGCGCCAGCCCAGCCAGATAATCTCATCCAGAAGCTACGCCTTCCTATATTCTCAACCCTCCTGTGAATGTACACAAGGAATTTTATTGAGGGACTAGGAAGAAATAGTTAGAATTACAAAGAAACAAACAAACTGAATCTGAAACCTGGCGTATAATACCCCATGTAATACTTTGCCTCATAGGAGTGCAACATTTCCCAATCTCTCCTTGATATTCGGGACCTGCTTTTCTTTTTCTCCCAGAGAGTTGTTACTGTGAACTGAATGCTTGTGTCTCTCCCAAATCCATATGGTAAAATCCTAAACCCCAATATGGTTGTACTTGGAGGTCAAGCCTTAGGTAGGTAATTAAGTCAGGAAGGTGGAGTGTCGCTCCCCGTCTTCGTGGAGGAACGACACTAAACCCTGCACTGTTCTTTTGTCTGCTCGGCCCTCCCCGGGTTTGCTGCTGGTTCTTCCCGGGTTGGCTACCGTCCCTTCCACCTCCGTGGAAGGGCAGTTCCCCCTGCCACTTTCCCCACTTCCGCGGGGGAGCAGCACACCGCCGGCCAGCTCTTTTTGGGGGCTGCTCAGGTGTTCCCTCAGATGTTCCTGGTGCATGTTATCTCTCTCCTCCTATATAGTCCTCTTCCACCAATCCCAACTCTGCTACCCACACGCCGAGTACGCTGCTCTCCTCCAATCAGGAGCAGGTCCTACAGTTTATTGGTTGAACTGGAGGCAGCTGTGTAGAAGCTGTTTCCTCCTCTCCCAGCGCCATATTGTGGGAGAGCAGATGCATAGAATAAGTCTTAATTCCCGTAACTTAGTCTAGTCCGAGTTGCTCCCAGTTGCTCCCCACAGTGGAGCCCTTCAGGAAAGGATATGATTTTTGTCTACCACCAGACAAGGACGCAGTAAGAGGTTGCCATTTGTAAACAAGGGAGAGGGTATTACCAAGGCCCCAATTATTCTGTCACCTCATTAAAATGAAAAATCTTCATAATGGTGATTGTTTTTGTGATGTTTGTTTGTTACTTTATTTCTGGCAACTACATAGCAGGCACAAAAAAATATTTGCCAAATGAATGGATGAATGCATGAACTTCCAGAACAGACACACATGTACCAATGATAAACAATAATTCTTGGAGGAACAGTCTAATTTTTTTAATGATAAATGGAAAATTGTTCATCAATATAACCTAATTTGTATAGCTTTCCTTTCTGGAAATGGGTACACCACATTGTTTTGCAAAGCAGCTTCAGTTCCCTTTTCCTGGTTCCAAACAATGTTCAGCAACCTGCAGATATAGGGAAAACAAGGACCTTTTCAATACTTCCCAGAAAAAAAAATTATCCTCTATTCTCTTCATTTGCAGAAAACTTGGTGAAAGTATAAACTACTCCTTTCCTTTGTGCAAATCAAATTCTTCAGCGGTGTTCTCTCCAATGGCCCCCCAATCTCTACCAACTGAAGAGCTGAAAAGAAGAAATTTATTTTGAGTTTGTCCAGAGAAAGCATTCAAGGTGCTGGGAATGGAAGGAGAGTTCTCTCAGATGTGCATGATTTGACCATTGCTCTGCTTAGACTAGTGTGTTTTAAATATTAAGACACCTCAAGAGATTACCCACTTCAGGCCAAACAAGGAAAGCTCATGTGCAGAGGCGGATTGTTCAGGGCTAGGCATCAGTGTCTTTAATCTCTCTGAATCTCTGCTTGTTCACCTGCAAAACTGAAGCAGCAATACTGTCTTAGAGCTGGCGCCGCGGCTCAATAGGCTAATCCTCCGTCTGCAGCGCCGGCACACCAGGTTCTAGTCCCGGTCGGGGCGCCGGATTCTGTCCCGGTTGCCCCTCTTCCAGGCCAGCTCTCTGCTATGGCCCGGGAGTGCAGTGGAGGATGGCCCAAGTCCTTGGGCCCTGCACCCCATGGGAGACCAGGAGAAGCACTTGGCTCCTGGCTTCAGATCAGCACAGTACGCTGGCTGCAGCGCACCGGCCACGGCAGCCATTGGAGGGTAAACCAACGGCAAAAGGAAGACCTTTCTCTCTGTCTCTCTCTCTCACTGTCCACTCTGCCTGTCAAAAAAAAAAAAAAAAATACTGTCTTAGTGCCTGCCAGCCTTAGAGAAGGCTTACTTTTGGGATGAAACCTTACTTAATTTCCTTGAATTGAAAAAGGAAGGAAGTTGCAGAATTCCAGAATCCAGAGACTAGTCCAGGAAGTTTTCTCTCCCTCTGTCGTCCACCCAAGAAGATGCTTCACAAAAGTCAGATCTCATCCTCTCTGCTCCCATGTGTCTGCCAGAGTGAGAATACTTTACTGTCCAGTAACCCCAGGCCTCTGAACTGGAACAGCTCACTCGGTCAGAGACAGGGACCTGGGGAGTTTGCCTGCCTCTTTCAAATTCCTCAGACATGAACTGGCAACTCCTTCAAAGAATTCCCGAGTGGAAATGATAGTACAGTAGAGACAGCCAGTCATAGCTCTCTGCCATCTTTTGGGATATATTTCTTTATCTCTATATCCATATCTAGCTATATAGTTTGTTGTCTGTTCTTCAATGGAAACATTGAAAGGTAAATTAGCATACTTTTAGATGAAGGATTTTCCCAGGAAATTTGCAAATATTGCATGTTCTCTTTCCATTTTAAATATGCACGGTCTATCTTCTGGGAAAGGGCACTTGGATCTTTACAGAATCTTCACTAAGAAAAGCAGCAATCGTCACAGTCTGTTAACTCTGCTTTCTATCAGAAAGAAAAAAAATTACATGGTGAGTATCAGTGGTGGGGGAGGAGGCTGGGGGATGCTTAAAGCCCATGAAAGGGATTTCACTATGGGAGTTAAAATCATAATTACATATTTCATAGGGGTACTATAAGCTTTTAGTGAAATCAGAATGTAAATGCACAGCATAGTGCCTAAGCCCTCTGCACTTAATAAATGCTAGCTCCCGTCTGTCCTTTGTATTGGTATCAAAATGAGTGGCTAGCGAAGCACATAAAATATGTATGATTTGTATAATTGATTAGGTAAAATTAAGTCAAATATATATAATATACATTGCATGTCTGTGAGCTGGTGTGACATGTATTATCTGAGAGGGCATAATTCAGAGAGTTAAACATGAAATGTGTCAGAAAGGACAAGAGTGTATTTTCACTTTTCATGGCACACATGTGGCAGAAACTTAATTCTGGTTGACTTCCATACACTCCTCCCGTTCTCCATTCTTCCATACAGTGAGATGAGGTCATGTGGATCATTCCAGCCCATGGTGAGCAGAAGTGACATTCAGCAATTTCTGTCAGGGACTCTTCAAGTTATGAGTCTTTCAAGCAATCTCCCTACAAAATAAAAGCAGCCAGGATCACAAAGTTACCCATGGAAGATATCCTCCCAGGGAGGAACCTAAGCTGAAATAAAGATGTAGTGTGGGGAGGGTATCATTGTGTAAAGCAACTGGGATGTGAATTAAATACACTGTATTCGTTGTCTATTGAAGCATGACAAATTACCCCCAAGCCCGGCAGCTATAATCAACACACATTATTTCACGGGTCAAGAACTCAGGAATGATTCCAGCTCAGGACCCCTCATGAAGCTGTAATCCTGATGTCAGCCAAGGCTGTGGACACTTCCAGGCTCAACTGGGGCTGGAGAATCTGCTTCCAAGTCCACTCATGTAGCTGTTGGCAAGTCTCAGCCCTGTAATGGCTGTTGCCCAGAGACACCAGAAGCCTCTCCATTAGGTAGCTCATGATAGGGCGGCTTGCTTCCTCATAGTTAGAAGTTTTTTTAAAAAAAAATCATTTATTTTCAATTTTAATTGGAAGGCAGAGAAACAAAGAGAGAAAAAAACAGAGAAATCTTCTATCCACTAGTTCACTCCCCAGATGTCTGCAACAGTCTGGGCTGGGCTGGGCTGGGCCAGGCTTAACCCAAGAGACAAGACCTCCATCTGGGTCTTCCCATGTGGATGGTGGGGACCCAAGTACTTGAGCCATCACTTGCTGCTTCCCCAAGGCGTGCATTAGCGGGAAGCTGGATTAGAAGCTCAGTAGCCAAGACTCAAACCAGCCACTCTCATGTGGGATGCAGACATTCCAAACAGAGACTTTAGTCACTGAGCCAAACACTATTTCCAGAGTGAAAGATTTGAGAGAGGAGAGGAGAGAAAGAGAAAACAACATACAATCTACAGTCTCTTTTAACCAATTCTGAGAAGCAACATCCTGACACTGCTGTCTTACTCTATTTGCTAAAAGCAAGTCACTAAATCCAGCCTCCAAGGAGATCAAGGAGACAGGGACTGCAGAAGGGTATGAGCACCATCCCTGGACCACTGAAGGCCATCTTTGGGACTGACTAGCTCGGGCAGTGTAGCGTAGCCTACCCCAAACAATGCAATATCACTCTCTATTGTTTGAAGCTTTTCTATAGTAAGTACAAGTAAAACTTTGCATGGTATTTAAAAAAAAAAAAAGCAACCCAGCTAGACTCTCAGAAGATTTCTCTCCCACCCCAAATAGCTACCTAATAGGATAGCCAAATAGTTAAATGATTCATTTTGCGTCTACCCAATGTAGCCCGTTATTCTCAAGTTCTTAAATGCAGATCTTAGAAGTGACTCATTTTATCTTTGCTCCATTTGTGCTTTTGTCACACTAAAGAAATTTTCTTTGCTACCATCTAAACTATCAGGAGGTCTCCTGAGCATTTTCTTCAGAAAAACACTTTTTTCTCCATTTCCTAAGTGTTAATTGCACAGAGCAGCAGCCTCTGAAGTGAAAATACAAAGTGAAGCAGACAGCACCTCCTTTCTAAAGTCAGGCTCCCGAAGCTGACATCAAGCTTAGGAGATGCTGCCTGCTAGTAATTAGCTATAGATCTGCTCCTGGCTGCTACCATACAACTGCCTTCTTATTTACCCACATCTTCCTGTAGCTCCTCAAAGTTCTGGGATGATAAGGCAACTGGGAGATTAGGCTACAACCAAAGCCCATCAGCACACCAAACAAGCAAGATTTGGGCCAATCTTGCAGAATTTTACCCATCTTAGGTGTCTGTCTTTCTGAAAACGAAGCAAGGAAGAAAGTGAATAAAATTAAATAGTGGGCACCTTTAAATAAGGGTTAAGGATAAAACAATCAAGGAATTTCCTTTGTATTTCAGAAAAAAATAACTAAGCAAAATCCCAAAGACATTTTTAGTAGGAAAACATTTTCAAGGTAAAAATAAGCAGAGCTGGGGCTGGCACTGTGGCATAGCAGGTAAAGCCGCAGCCTGCACTGTTGGCATCCTATATGGGTGCTGGTTCAAGTCCCGGCTGTTCCACTTCCAATCCAGTGCTCTGCTATAGCCTGGGAAAGCAATGGAAGACGGCCCAAGTGCTTGGGTCCCTGCACCCTTGTGGGAGACCCAGAAGAAGCTCCTGGCTTCTGGCTTTGGATCAGCCCAGCTCTGGCTGTTGCAGCCATTTGCAGATTCAACCAGTGGATGGAATCTCTCACTCTTTCTCTTTCTCTCTAACTCTGCCTTTCAAATAAACAGAAAAAAAAAAAAAGCTGATTTAAGAAACCTGATCTAGCAGATAAGAAACAAAATCAAATAAAATTGGAGGTATCAGGAAAGTACAATTGACAAGGATGGTGTAGTGATTTCAACTTTCTAAATAGTAGTCATCAAAATTTGAGAGTGGACAGGCTTTGACCATCTGTGTCCTTTTTAACAGCTAGGTAAGATTCAAGGGACTCGAACAGCATGGTAAAGTTGGCAAGTGACTATAAATCATTTTTAATAGTTGCAGTTTGCAAAATAATGGGTCCTGTGGGAAGAGAGTGAGGAATTTTCACCACAGCTGGGTAGTCCCTATAATTTCCCTCAATTTTCCTCTAAAAATCCCACATCAGCAATGTAATTGTCTGCTTCACTGTTTCCCTTCCACCCCAGATGGAAGACAGAGAGCACTGAAGAGAATAATAATGTGACATTCAATAAAGTGTTCTCAGCAAAGCTCCGGGCTGGGCTGCGGAGCTGGTCTGGGATGCAGAGGGGGAGGAGGCACAGTGAGTGTTGTCCTGGGCTTCCCACGGCCACAGCAATTCCGTGGAGCCTCCCCTAGAGCCAGAAAAGGAAAGACTCAGAATGCTGCCCTTTATCGCCATCCTTTTCAGAGCATTTTGGCTCATGTTTATTTTAATATTGGTTTTCACTGAGATTCCACTCGAAAGAACTCAGAGGCAGGAAAGCAAAAACATATTTTTTAGAGATATTGTCTAGTGGACTATCCCAAATGACTGGCATTAGCTCCTTTTTTTTTTTTTTCTTGTTCTTTCCAGAATAGGAAGGCAAGTAGGGTGGAGGCGAGGGAGGGGGTTGTATGCCAAAACTGGTAAGAAACTCATTCTCTGAAAATGAGCCCAGGACTTCCTAGGAAGCAGCAGAAGTGGTTCACCTGAGCTTTCTGCACTTGGCTTGCCTGTTCCAGGTTTTCTAGTCTAAGAGTCTATGGGTGGAAAAAGGATTTGTGAGTCTTACTAGTTAGCATTAAGTATAGCAGCATGTGCCTGATAATCTAGCCTAATGCTGGTCTAAATGAGACAGAAGTGGGGCAGCACCACAAATCGTTAGGGGCCATGTGCCTTCCGGCTCAGTGCCCCACCATCCCTGGAATCTGGCCTTCATCCTCACTCCTGACAAAAAAATCACTAGAGCTTTAGGGTCAAATCTGATTTTCCAGACAACAGAGGAAATGAAGGGAGAGAAGACACACACCAACTGTCCTTTAAGGAGGTTTCCTCTTTCAGGTAACTACTATACTGTAATAAATTCCTCTTGTGCCTGTGGCTCTCTGATCTAGATTGGGCTCAGCAGGATGGCTCTGCTTCATGCTCTGGCTCTGACCAGGCTTGGTGTCATACTGGGGTTTGGACTCAAGTCTGCTTTCTTTGTACTCACTCTGTGGCCCAGACTGATAGGAGTCAACAGCTTCCTGAATTGTATTCTTTGTACGGAGGAATTCAAACGTTCCGAGAACAGCAAACAAATCATGCCTCTGAGGTATAAGCTTCGAGCTGGCACAAAGTTGCTTCTATCCACATGCCAATGGCAAAAGCAGGTGGCCAAGTTCAATATCAATCAGATGGAAAGCTACTATTCTTATGGAAGTTGAGGGAGAAGAGTGAATATTTTCTGAATAATAACATGTTACACAGTCCCAATTTGGTGATTCACTAGGACTCACAGGTCTCAGAAGTCATTATACCCACAGTTATAGTTTATTACAGTAAAAGGATGCAAAGCAAATTTAACAAGAGGAAAAAAAAATACATGCACTCCAGAGAAAACCAACTGCAAAGTTCTGAGAGTTTCTCCCAGTGGAGTCACACAGGAAGCAGTTAATTCTTCTAGCAACATGTTGTGAGAACCCATGCAAAGTGTCGTCTGTAAGGAAAACACATCTAATCTGGGCTTCTATTAAGAGTAGGCGTTCTTTTCATTATGTGGAATATAATTACTGTGTAATTATAGTATATAATAATAACATATTTAATAATATAATAATATATAATTACAATTATGTGGATATATCCATTTGTCAGAAATACATGTTGCAAATAATTTTTCCAACTTGTGACTTGCTTTTCCACTCTTTTAGTGGTATATTTTGACGAATAAAAGTTTTTTGTTAATATAGTACATTCATTCATTATTTTCTTTATAATTAAAGACTTTGGAGTCTTGCTAAACACATATGTGCTCAACCCCACCTTATGAAGATGGTTTCCTATATTATCTTTCAGTAGTTCAATTGTTTTACTTTTCACATTTAGATTTGTAATCCATCTGGGGTTGATTTGGGGCATGGTGTCAGTCAGAGGAATGAAATTATTTTTCTCCCCAGTGAGGCCATCCAGTTGACTCACAGCATTCATTTGTCATAATCAGCTTTGTCATAATCAACACTTAGAATTCATTCTAGAATTCTGAAAGAACTCTTATAGAAGTACTTTGAAAAACCATCATACACCACTGTTTTGCATATATCATAAGGAAAATAAATAGGCTAACACATACCTAACACTTTGACTTATTCAGTCTGACTCTTAAACCTTTCAGCTACTCGGCTCAGGGTCACTGATGACTGTTTCTCCACAAAGTACGGTCCTCAGTGCCATCGAGAGTCTCAGTGATGCAGCAAACGAATGCCCCACTGTTGTCCCAGAATTTTCTTCAAAGGCCTCACACACATTCTGCGCGTTTTCCTATCCATGTGCAGAGAATGACAACTTTACCCCAAATAACAGCGATTTTAAGATACATTCTGACTGCACCATTGTGAAGTGTATAAAAATACATGTGATTTAAATTCAAAGAAATGTGGTTCTTGTTTTAGGACCAGTTACTAGAAGCCTGAGATGGTGTATATGCTTTTGTTGAGAAAATGCTTTATAGTGGGAAAAAATAACATGAATATGAGGGAGAAAAGCAGGATAGGGAAGGAGAGGAAGTTAAGAAAGAAAGGGATCTCAGGAAGTGCAGCTCTGGCCTGCTCCATGTTCAGGTGGAGAAACAGAGAGCTAGAGCTTGCAACCTTTGTTATACCTGTCGGTCAGTCATCGCCTGTCAGTGACAGAGGGCAGAGTGGCTAACAAACCTTCAGCTAGGTTCCTCCTCCTTGAGGAGAGCAAGTCTGAGATCTCTTCGCATCCACACTCAAACAGCTAGAGGCTTGGTGCCCTGGTAAAGGCAAAACTATTTACTGTAGTCGTTATACCTAAAATGTGTTTAGCATTACTGTTTGCCAGGCACCCTCTCCTTTTCTCACAGATGAGGAAACTGAAGTTTGGGGAGGGCAATGAACTTATCCAGGCAATGAACTTTTTTTGTTGTTTGTTCATTTTTTAACTTTTATTTAATGAATATAAATTTCCCAAGTACAGCTTAAGGAGTACAATGGCTCCCCTCCCCCATAACTTCCCTCCCACCCACAACCCTCCCATCTCCCGCTCCCTCTCCCCTTCCATTCACATCAAGATTCATTTTCAATTCTCTTTATATACAGAAGATCAGTTTAGCATATATTAAGTAAAGATTTCAACAGTTTGCACCCACATAGAAACACAAAGTGAAAAATACTGTTTGAGTACTAGTTATAGCATTAAATCACAATGTACAGCACATTAAGGACAGAGATCCTACATGAGGAGTAAGTGCACAGTGACTCCTGTTGTTGACTTAACAAATTGACACTCTTGTTTATGGCATCAGTAATCACCCTAGGCTCTTGTCATGAGTTGCCAAGGCTATGGAAGCCTTTTGAGTTCACCGACTCTGATCATATTTAGACAAGGTCGTAGTCAGAGTGGAAGTTCTCTCCTCCCTTCAGAGAAAAGTACCTCCTTCTTTGATGACCTGTTCTTTCCACTGGGATCTCACTCGTGGAGATCTTTCATTTAGGTCGTTTTTTTGTTTTGTTTTTGCCAGAGTGTCTTGGCTTTCCATGCCTAAAATACTCTCATGGGCTTTTCAGCCGAATCTGCATGCCTTAAGGGCTGATTCTGAGGCCAGAGTGCTGTTTAGGACATCTGCCATTCTATGAGTCTGCTGTGTATCTCGCTTCCCATGTTGGATCATTCTCTCCCTTTTTTATTCTATCAGCTAGTATTTGCAGACACTAGTCTTGTTTATGTGATCCCTTTGGTTCTTAGTCCTATCATTATGATCAATTGTGAACAGAAATTGATCACTGGGACTAGTGAGATGGCATTGGTACATGCCACCTTGATAGGGTTGAATTGGAATCCCCTGGTATGTTTCTAACTCTACCATTTGGGGCAAGTCAGCTGAGCATGTCCCAAATTGCACATCTCCTCCCTCTCTTATTCCCACTCTTACATTTAACAGCATTCACTTCTCAGTTAAATTTCAACACTTAAGAATAACTGTGTATTGATTACAGTATTCAACCAAAAGTATTAAGTAGAACAAACAAAAAAAAAATACTAAGAGGGATAACGTATTAAGTTGTTCATCAACAGTCAGGGCAAGGGCTGATCAAGTCACCGTTTCTCATAGTGTTCATTTCACTTTAACTGGTTTCCTTTTTGGTGCTTGGTTAGTTGTCACCGATCAGGGAGAACATATGATATTTGTCCCTTTGGGACTGGCTTATTTCACTCAGCATAATGTTTTCCAAATTCCTAACAGGGATCACTTTTCAGTTAAAATTTAAACACCTAGGAATAATTGTGTGTTACTTACAGAGTTCAACCAATAGTACTAGAACAAAAAAAATACTAAAATGGATAAAGTATTACATTGTACATCAACAGTCAGGACAAGAGCTGATCAAGTCACTGTTTCTCATAGTGTCCATTTCACTTCAACAGGTTTCCCCTTTGGTGCTCAGTTAGTTGTCGCCGATCAGGGAGAACATATGATATTTGTCCCTTTGGACTGGCTTAGTTCACTCAGCATGATGTTTTCCAGATTCCTCCATCTTGTTGCAAATGACCGGGTTTTATTGTTTTTGACTGCTGTATAGTATTCTATAGAGTACATGTCCCATAATTTCTTTATCCAGTCTACTGTTGATGGGCATTTGGGTTGGTTCCAGGTCTTAGCTATTGTGAATTAAGCTGCAATAAACATTAATGAGCAGACAGCTTGTTTGTTTGCCAATTAATTTCCTTTGGGTAAATTCCAAGGAGTGGTATGGCTGGGTTGAATGGTAAGGTTATATTCAGGTTTCTGAGGAATCTCCAGACTGACTTCCATAGTGGCTTGACCAGTTTGCATTCCCACCAACAGTGGGTTAGTGTCCCTTTTTCCCCACATCCTCGCCAGCATCTGTTGTTGGTAGATTTCTGCATGTGAGCCATTCTAACTGGGGTGAGGTGAAACCTCATTGTGGTTTTGATTTGCATTTCCCTGATTGCTAGTGATCTTGAACATTTTTTCATGTGCCTGTTGGCCATTTGGATTTCCTCTTTTGAAAAATGTCTATTGAGGTCCTTGGCCCATCTCTTAAGTGGGTTGTTTGTTTTGATGTTGTGGAGTTTCTTGATTTCTTTGTAGATTCTGGTTATCAACCCTTTATCAGTTGCATAGTTTGCAAATATTTTTTCCCATTCTGTCCATTGCCTCTTCACTCTCCTGACTGTTTCTTTTACAGTACAGAAACTTCTCAATTTGATGCAATCCCAAATGTTAATTTTGGCTTTGACTGCCTGTGCTTCTGGGGTATTTTCCAAGAAGTCTTTGCCAGTACCTATATCTTGCAGGGTTTTTCCAGTGCTCTCTAATAATTTGATGGTGTCGGGTCGTAGATTTAAGTCTTTAATCCATGTTGAGTGAATTTTTGTATAAGGTGAAAGGTAGGGGTCTTGCTTCATGATTCTCAGGCAATGAACTTATTACATAGATGGTCATTGGCAGAACTTGAACACAGGCAGCCTGACCCCAGGATCTCTTGTTTTAAATTGCTATCCTATACTACTTCTAAATAAGAGAATAGAATAGAGACTCAAGAGAATTGAATAGAGACTCAAGCACATTATTTTAAAATTTTATTTATTTTTATTTATTTGAAAGGGAGAGAGAGAGAGAGACAGATACAGATATCCTCCATCCACTGGTTCACTCCCCAAATGTCTGAAACAGCCAGAGCCAAGGCAGGCTGGCCAGGAACTGGAACTCAATGCACAACTCTCATATGGGTGGTTGGACTCATGTACTTTAGTCATCACTTGCTGCCTCTCAGGATGTGCATTATCAGGCAGCTGGAAATGGAAGCAGAGCTGGGACTCAAACCAAGCACTCCATATGGGATGCAAGCCTCACAAGTGGCTTCTGAACCCATGGACCAATGGCCAAACACCTGCCCCCAAGTGCATAATTTATGTAGGGGATATGATGAAGCCCCGTGTATATTTAATGTTGTATAAATAAGCAAGACAGTAAAATGATACTCATGTTTTAGATACTGGTGATTTTTCCAAACTCACGATTTTAGTTTGACTTTAATCTAATTTTCTTTATTTTCCTAGACAGATTCTCACTTCAACTTTGGAGTTAAGGGACAATATTAATAGAAATAATTACTAATAGAAATAATTATTCACCCCACTCCTTTAACTATGGACAGGAATCAGCATCACTGCTTTAGCCTTCTTAGACCAAAGTTGCTCTTCAATGTCTGCCACGTAGAAGTAGCAGTTCAATCTGTGTCCTGGGAAAATGGAAAAACTTTATAAAATATGTGGCTGGGTTTTGAACAGTGGCAATTGTTACCTTTATTCTTGTAATTGATTCTTGTAGTTTCATTAATTCTTGGTTTTCATTAATTCCATCTTTGACATTGAAAATCATTTTCTTCCTACATTTCTTCATTAGCTTTTTTTAAAAGATGGTAATGCCACCAACTGTGAAAGGTAAGTCATTTTCATTTTTAAAATTTGTTTATTGAAAGGCAGAGTTACAAAGAGGCAGAGAAAGAGAGAGAGAGAGAGAGAGAGAGAGAGAGAGAGAGAGAGAGAGGTCTTCCATCTGTTGGTTCACGCCCCAGATGGCTACAACAACCAGAGCTGTGCTGATCTGAAGCCAGGAGCCAGGAGCTTCTCCCCAGTCACCCACACAGGTTCAGGGTCCCAAGGACTTGGGCCATCTTCTACTGCTTTTGTAGGCCATAGCAGAGAGCTGGATTGGAAATGGAGCAACCCTGGGACTCAAACTGGCACCCATATAGCAGCAGCTTTACCCTCTATGCCACAGTACCAGCCCCCTTAATTAGCTTTTTAAATTGTATTTGTTTATTTATTATATTTTTAAGAGAGACAAGGAGACATGGTAAGACACAGAGAGAGAGACAGAGAACTCTTATCCACTAGTTCACTCTCCAAGTGCCCACAATGGCTAGGGTTGGGTTCCAGCCAAAGATGGGAGCTCATAAATCAGTCAAGTTTTCCCACATGAGTGGTAGGAACACAAGTACCTAAGCCATCATCTGCCACTCCCCAAGATACACATGAGCAGGAAGCTTGGTCGGAATCAGGAGAGCTGGGACTCAAACACCAGCACTCCAACATGAGATGGGATATTCCAAGTGATGACTCAACCAATGCACCAAAACCCAGCCCTTCAGTAGTTTTAAATAGCCCCTGTTTAGACCCAGACAGCAGAATGTTAAGAATCACTTTTGTGTCTATTTGAGTGGCTTGTCATCAAAAGAAGCACAAAACTGGGTTTTTGCAAAAACTATTTGGTCTCAGAAGGAGGTACCTTTCTCTGAAGGGAGGAGAGAACCTCCACTTTGACTATGACCTTGTCTAAACAAGATAAGAGTCGGAGAACTCAAGGGGCTTCCATAGCCTTGGAAACTCATGACTGGAGCATAGGGAGATTACTGATGCCATAAACAGGAGTGTCAATTTGTAAAGTCAACAACAGGAGTCACTGTGCACTTACTCCTCATGTAGGATCTCTGTCCTTAATGTGCTGTACATTGAGACTTAATGCTATAACGAGTACTCAAACAGTATATTTCACTTTGTGTTTCTATGGGGGTGCAAACTGTTGAAATCTTTACTTAATGTATACTAAACTGATCTTCTGTAAAAAAAAAAAAAAAAAGAAGAAGAAGAAGAAGAAATTATCAATTCCCAACTTGACTCTCACTGGGATTAAACATGACAATAGGTCTGATCTGGTTTCATCATCATTTAAAAAATCATCTATTATTTTTCACTTTATGTTTCTGTGTGGGAGCAAACTGTTGAAATCTTAATGTATGCTAAACTGATCTTCTGTATATAAAGAGAATCGAAAATGAATCTTGATGTGATTGGAAGGGGAGAGGGAGTGGGAAAGGGGAGGGTTGCGGGTAGGAGGCACGTTATGGGGGGGAAGCCATTGTAATCCATAAGCCGTACTTGGGAAATTTATATTCATTAAATAAAAGTTAAAAAAAACTATTTGGTTTCATCTAATTCTCTGGTCACAACAGTTATTGATTCACCTACATTCTTTACTTTACCTTCTTAGCTTCCATATTAATGTCCCCCAAAAAGTGTTACTAATATGACAAACCAATAGAACATATAAGCTGTGTCCTAAACTAGAAACCAGTGACAAAAGAGGCTGTACTGCAATCTTCAAAATTAATTCTAGGGCACCCCTGGCTTCTCTTACAATAAGTTGCAAGTCCAAGATTATATGGGTTACCCAGGGACTATACCATGTCCCATATTAGCTCTTCTAAGTGTACCTAGCATTGGTCTATGTTCTCATAACTAACTTTATGCTTCATAAGTGAGCCATGGAATAGGAAATCCACCCCCTCAGTGGTTCTTTGACAATACTATAGGAGGAGAAAATGGCACTAGGATGTTGGAAGGAATGAACACTGGCAGTTAGCTGAGAATCTTCATAGACATGAACGTACTCTAAGAGCAAAACTGATATCCAACTTGAATGTTGTGTGTAATCTTCAATTTGCAAGTGAGACACCTACAGAAATATTACAATTCACATTGCTGCATCAGTCCTTGCTGTTGAGCATCTTTCATACTACTTCGAAGGCGTCAAGGTGGGGCAGAAGGAATTGTTGCTCTGCAGAATAAACCTAGGTTGAACTCGGAGGAGATCTCCAGTCTTAATTTCCTCTTTAAGCCATTCTTTCCCTTATGTAACCAGTGTCTCTTTCTCTCCAGGAATACCTGGCCTGGACCCCACTTTTCCCTTTCTTCTGTGCAACAAATCCAAGGGATTTGAGCAGAAATTAATGCTTCAGTGCAAAAAAAAAATGGAACCTCTGATGATGAACCTTTAGGCAATGATGATGGAACTGATCACACTTTGTAATGTCAATGAAAAGGAAAACTGCTGGCCTGGAAGGGGCTAGAGATGAGGACATGTAAACAGTCTGGAATCCTTGTCTCCTACTCAGTTTGTGTCTTTCCGGCTGCCATTGTTTTGTTTCTAATCTTGAGAGAAGGAAGAACAGCTGAGGGCTCGATTTCCCAGTTGATGACTGTAGACACAGAAGACTAAAAGGATTTGCTTCCCTGGTGTGAGGAAATGGAACATTGTTGGGTTTTTCTTCATGGGGATTCAAATGAACCTTAGTGCCTTTGTCCTGTAGGCTAATAAACAAATCTTTTTAATCCTGGAATAAATGATTCCAATATTTATAGGGCACTAACAAAAATGGATTCCCAAATATTTCCTCTCTCACTTTTTCACAACTCTGTGAAACAGGATGGCTTGTGTATTTTTATCCCTACCTTAGATTAATGGACAGGCCCATGTATATACACAAGAGTTGGTAAAAAGAAAAAAAGAGTTGGTAGATAGGTCAGAATGTAACCCAGCATTCTGGCTTCAAGTCTTGTGGCCCTTCCACCATAGCCTTAGGACTCAATGTTTGTACTTCTTCCTAGGATTCTGAGGTTTGAGCTCATACTGCAATCTGTAGCAATTGTTACCTCCTCCTCTGTTTCCCTGAGCCTGGCTAATAAAATTGGCTTTGTCAAAGACTCCATTCAAACTAATTTCATTTGTTTTATTCCTTCTCCCCAGTTCTGTTGGTTTTGGTCTAAGTCAGCTTACTCAGTGCCTCTTCTTCCCACTGTTAAGAAAAAACACATAGATGAATTGTCTCCTCCACCTGGGAAAGAGGTTAAGTGAGACATTGAAAGGAAAAACAAAATAGATCAATAGGAAAACAAAATAGGAACTCATATTTTTTATTATCTATATTTGAAGATTGCCTTTATGACAAAGCTACTCTGAATCACTTCTTCAAAATCCTAGTAAACAGTCATCAAATGCCATTTTAGTGAAAGGGCCATTTTGAAGAATTCAAGGGCTGCCATAAGTAGGAATTAAATCCAAGCAACATTATGGTTGTTATAGAAATGGGTTTGATGAGCCATCCTTTCTTGCCTGGAAATCCTGACTTAGCTAATGGCTGCTGCAGAAAGCAAGTGTATTCTATATTTTATCAGTAGAATGGGTACTTAGGATAAATCAATAAGCAAAAGGATAAAACCTCAGAGAGAGACAATAAACTTATTGAGTAATGACAAATTCAATTCTACAGTGTGCTACCACTGTAGAAAAAGAAAAAGTATCATAGGCTACAAAGAATTAGGAGTGCTGAATTTATAGCTTGCAGTTTTGAATAGAATGATGAGGTAGACCTCAGAAAGAAAGGGATGGTTTAGCAAAGACTCCAAGGAAGTGAGGAGGTTAGCCAGGGAAACTCAGTGCAAAGGCCTTAGGGCACAGGCGTGCTTATTACAGCTGAAGGATAGCAAAAAAGGCCAGTGTGCTTGCAACAGAGAGGGCAAGGGAGAAGCATAACCAGAGACAAGGTTCAAGAGGGAAAGGAGAGCTGCTTTCCTGAAGCCTCAGAAGCCATTGCAAGGATTTAGGCTCTTGCTCTGAGAGTGATATGGTTTCTGAGGCGAGGACAGGCACAGTGGAATGTGAGTCACTCTGAAGGTTTTGAGGTTATGTCAAAATCCTAGGAAGGAGAGAATGGACAAAAGTGGGAGTCCAATTCAGTTCATGAATTCTTAGTCTTTTCTTTCATGATCCAGACATTGCTGATGAAACTAGCTCTTATTACTCATTTATAAATTTTTCATAGATGGACTAACTTCTGCCTTGAAGTGTGGGAATACTTGGAATCTGTTGTTCTCAGCTGTAAGGCTTCAGACCAGACTGCAAGATAAGAAGAGTCTTGTTTTCACTGGCAATCACTCACTAATGAGGCCTCTTCTCCCGTTCTGGCTATCCCGAGGGGCACCCTTCCTGGGGATGCCTGCCACAAGGTAACTGGCAGTGGCAGGGTCCTCAGATTTTATTCTACGTCAGCCCTAATCACCAAGGCCCTGGTAGCATCTCATTTGTTGTCTCCTGAGAATCAAGATCAGTGCTAAAGATCCTTCAACAGCAACACCAAAATCCTTTATCTTCAAGAGCTCTGAGAGTAATTGGAGAAAACACGTCTGTAAATAATAACTACAATACTGGAGAGAAAATGGTGGGTGCACCAAGCCAGGTCTGAACCAAGTGCTCTGGAGACAGACAGGCACTTCCTTCTGCTTGACTGACAGAAGAGGGCCCTCAGACAAGGCAGCATTTGAGCTCTGCCTTGTAAGTTGAGTGGGCTTAGCTAAGTGCACATGGGAAAATACATTTCAACAGAAGCAGGCAATTTGACCTCAGCATCAATGCTGGCAATTACATCGCAGATTCAAGGCCCAAGAGAGGGGTCTCCTGGGACTGGCTTGTCATCAGCATGGGAGCTGGTGTGTGAAAAAGGCGGCAGAGCATATGATGGCACTGGGGGTGGGGGTGCCCTGGGCACTTGTGAGGTGCGAGTCACTGGGGCCTTCCACATTATCCCAATCAGTGGAGAGCCAGCAGCAAGATTTAGGCCAAGTTGAGCAAATCGTCTAGAATGTGGAGGATTAAAGGGAAATGAATCATCAACTAGCATCTTTTAAGATAGGTAACAGCCGCCCACCCCAGCCAGAGCAGTGACCCAAGAAGTAGAAAAGAAGGGACAAAGTCAAGGACACTTTGCAGGTAGACTATAAAAGGGGCTGGCGTGTGATTATCATGTAAATGACAAAGGAAAGAGGAGATAACGCCTTCATTCTGAGGGAGTACAAGGCAGCAGTACCATTATGAAACTAATAACCACAAGGTGAATACAGGACTAGGGAGAGAAGTCAAAGTTGATGGTCATAGTTTCTGTGTATGAAGATTATTTTCTTTCCTTAACAAGTGCTTATTACCATGCCGATGATTCTGTACTGTAAATCTATCATGCTAGCAGAGTTTGAACAGAAGAAATCAGATGAGTAGGTAAGTAGAAAGCAAAAGTAAAACTGGGAAAGGGCTGTTAAAAGAAAAATATTAGATAAGTTAAATTGAACAGAATTTATTCAGCAGAGAACAATTTATGACTTCGGCAGCACTCAGAATTACAAGAGGTTCAGAGAGCTCCACCCAGCAGAAGGAGCCACAAATTCTATAGGCCAAGTACAAGAGTACACTTGATCTTAGCCAAAAGGCCGAGAAGCAATCAAACACAAGAGTAAAGTTGGAAAAAAACAGCCAGTTGGCCACAACTCTCCATTTGCTGTAGAGTTAAAATCAAAATGGAGTGAGTGTGGCTAAAAGCTAATTGCAGATCTCTTGCTTCTGTACCTATTAGCTTTGCTTGCTAATGGCTAAGGGTGCATCTTGTGAACCAATGTGGGCCCAAATTCCAAAGAACTGAGAAAGGACACAACCTGAGTGTTTTGCCTAAGTTGACAGAAATGCTCCCTGCACTGTTATCTTACAACCTTGTGTTGGTTTTTTGTTGTTGTTGTTGTTCCTGGGTTTATTATTGTTAACTGTTATCTTACAATCATATTCTGGATTTTTTTATTTTATTGTTCACTGCATACCAGGGATTCGGAATTGTGAGCCCTAGTGGACAGAATACTGTAAAAAGCTGTGTAACTCGCTGTTGGGGGCCACACTCTGATAAGGTATATCAGTCCCAATCCGTTGCCTTGCCTCTCATTTTCAAAGCAATTCATGTGTGACTGTCACTAGTTTTTGTAATATTCTATTTTAGCTGACGAGTGGAAGCAACATTGCTTTTTTATTATTATTTTTTCTGATCAGTGTGCTGTCCATGATTGGCTGGAACTCAGCTTTTTTTTTTTTACGAAATATCATTGTTAGACTTTAGTTTTTGTAGGAATTCAAAGTACAAGAAAGTTTTAAACCTGTGGCCTCCTGCTTGTATAATTTAAACATCCAGGCAGGTAAGAGGCCACACCTACAGGAATTGGTTAAGATCTCACCTAGCACTAGAAACGCTCTAAGCAAGTGAGGCAAGAGTCGCGAGTTTACAGCACAGGGCATTCCAGACTGAGCCTGTAGAGCTGTTGCTCTGGGATCCAAAGAACATGTGGCTGTGATGCCCGCCTCGTTCTCTGCTGCCCACAGCGGATGGAGAGCCCTGGTCGGGGGCTGCTCCAGGCAGCTGAAGGGCAGTTGGGAACCTGGGGCCAGCTCCTGCCCTTGACAGAGGCCATCCTGGTCCCTGATTTAAACTGCTTTCTTCCAACCTCGCTCCTTACTGAGATAATAGTTTGGCATACAGTGAGAGCATATTTTTCCTCGTTAATATTTTAAAACACAGCAGGGGCACATGCCGAAAATACAAAACTGTTCCGAAAGCACAGAATGACAATTTCCCCTGATAACGGCACTGGAGGAATATATAGAATCAGGTATTCAGGCCCTGGAAGTCCCTTACTACCTTTCTTTTCTCACTCTCGTCTTTGGAGACAGAAGTGAAGGAGGCAGGAAGAGGAAGAAGCACTTCAGAGAGAGAAAGGTGTGGGTGTACTGAAAGGGAGTCAGGAAGGCAAATCAGAGAGGCTGGAAGAGGGAGGGGAGAAGGGAGGACAGTGTGAAGCCAAGTCACCTGAGCCAATTCAAACACCACCCACAAAACTGTGCATGAGTAGGGAAGGGAGGGAGGGAGGGGGACAGGGATGGATTCTCTCAACATAGAATAGGAGCGAGAGTGCAGACCATCCTCAGGTACATGGTTCAATTAGTTGTTCTTGTTCTGCAAGAGGGTGTCCAGGTTGGGTGACCAAGGTGGAACCCGCACCTCCGTTTCAGTGGTGCCAGGAATCAGCCAAGACAAGTGTTATTTATTTTCTGATTTTCACTGCAAGCCAACATTTCCATGGCACACCTGCCTCTCTTCTCAATTAGTTTAAAAGCATCCATTTGCTTGTCTGCCACCTCATCTTGTCCTAATTGTTTCACCAGGCCCTTCTCAGACTTCTGGCTGACTCTCATGTCCCAGACCTGGGGACAGTCCCTTCCTGGATCATTGATGCACGCAGTGGGAAGCGCAATGAGAAACTCCAGGTTCACCTTCTCTTCAAGCCCCTGCTTGCTTTCTGTCCTTGCACAATCAAAATAGCTCAAGGTTCTAGGTTTGCAATTCAGAACTTGAACAGCTCTCCAACAGTTACCTGCATAACTTAGGTACACTAAGCTTCCACAAGGCTGAGATGCGGGGGTCTTTCAGGCAGCCATTAGGAGGCTGTGCTTTGCACAGGGAATGGAGGGATTCTTAGTGGCCAGAATGCTTGCTGGTGTCCTCTTTACTCTGAATACGAGCAGGTCACTTTCTTCAGTTCTGCTGGCCTGATCTCAGTTACAATATGATGATGATGTCAAGGCTTTGGGTAGGATCAGACAGGGTAGAGTACACAAAAGTGCTTTGTAAACTAAAAACACTATACCAGGGTTTTTAAATGTATGTTTCAGAAAAGAATTCCCCAACAGAGCCTTAGTGAGTGAGGGAGAAATGATTGAACAAGGTTCCGGGCCACCTCCTCCCAGTTCAACCAGGAAGTTTAGCTTTTTCTTAGAGTTGGGTATGCAATTTACTTCAAAGACAAGGGGTTTGGTAACCTTTAAAACTCAGAAAATTATTATACTTGACAAATTGTTCCTTTTTCTTCACTTTCCCTCATGGTAATCTCCAAAGTAAACCCTTTCCTCCCTCCTACTGTATTTAGGAAAAAGGAGACAACAACTCTTCCTTAAGCCCAGCCATGATCCTGCACTTGTCATCTATTTTTCATCCTTCTTGGTGACCCTCAGAAAGCATGGAGATCAGTGGTTCCCACCCCATGCAAAAGGTACTACTGAACGTGCACTCAGTGCACCTCAGCTGTGTCCCCCCAGGCCAGCATTGTCTCCCTTCCTTCTTGCTTCTCATTGGTGTTATTTCCAAACCCTGATGTGTCTGCAGCCAGCAGCCCACTCCCCAACTGAGCCTCAAAACCAAGATGGCTACAGATAGAATGTAAGAAGGGTCCCAGAACCCAGTGTAGGAGGAAAGGTGAGGAAGCCAGGAGGCGCACAAGCACAGAAAGTGAGAGTTAAGGGTTCTATTAAGCAGACCTTCCCTCCCAGGACCTGAGGACCTGACCAGGACGCTAGCCTGGAACTGTGCAGGCAAAGCAGCAGCAAAGAGCCCCACCTCTGCAAGACCCTGCATAAATTTGGAGTTCAATTTTTGGCAGCCTCTGCTTTCCCTTTCTGCTCTCTTCCCTACAGCCTTACCTCTCTTGCTAATTAGTTTAATGAATTGCCTCTCCTGAGATGTGTACTTTTAAAAAGGCAGCTCAGGCCGGCGCCGTGGCTCAATAGGCTAATCCTCTGCCTGCGGCGCTGGCACCCCGGGTTCTAGTCCCGGTAGGGGTGCCGGATTCTGTCCAGGTCACTCCTCTTCCAGGCCAGCTCTCTGCTGTGGCCCAGGAGTGCAGTGGAGGATGGCCCAAGTGCTTGGGCCCTGCACCCGCATGGGAGACCAGGAGAAGCACCTGGCTCCTGGCTTCGGATCAGCGGGGTGCGCCGGCCGCAGCAGCCATTGTGTGTGTGTGTGGGGGGGGTGAACCAATGGAAAAAGAAGACCTTTCTCTCTGTCTCTCTCTCTCTCTCACTGTCCACTCTGCCTGTCCAAAAAAAATAAAATAAAAAATAAAAAAAAAAGGGCAGCTCAGCCATGTCAACGTTTAACACAAAAAATAGGACATGAACCATCAGAAGTCAGTGACAGGCCAGTCAGGAGCTGCTTGCTTGCCTGCCTGTGAAAGTCATAACTCAGAATCCCGAAATTCCACCTTCTCCACCTGGGATACAGGTGAAATCCCGGGCCTAATACCAGCTCCATTGCTGACAACTCTTTTTGGATCTTCAGCAACACCCTCTAGATCTCTGTCTTAAGAAATGTCAGCAGATCCTGGCATTGTGACACAGTGGATTAAGCTTCCCCCTTGCAACACCAGAACCCATATTGGAGTTCTAATTGGGAGTTCTGGCTGCTCTGCTTCCAATCCAGCTCCCTGTTAATGTACATGGGAAAGCAGCAGAAGAGGGCCCCTCTCACCCACATGGGAGACCTGGATGGGGTTCTAGGCTCCTGGCTTCAACCTGGTCCAGCCCCAGCCATTGCAGCCATTTGGGAAGTGAACAAGAGGATTAAAGATCTCTTTCTGTCTTTCCCTCTTACTCTGTCACTCTGCTTTTCAAATAAATAAAATAAATTTTAAAAAAATTAGAAATGCCCTAGATCTTCTAGGGTGGGGGGATATTGACTTGCAAGGTCCACACCTCTAGCCTCCTTCCCATCTGTTCCCCTTCTCTGTCACTTTGAATTGCATAAGGCTATGGCCAGCAAGCTGTAGCTTCTGAAAGCATGTAATGAAGTGGCACTGCAAAAGGGATGGCTTGATTGCTACCTTGATGAGAGTGCCATTCTTCTAATACACAGAATCGCAACAAGCACGTGAAGGCATTACGTGACCTTCCATCGGGTCCTCAGGACAACAAAGTAATTAACTTGCTTAGCCACTGGTTTCCCCCAGAAAAGATTTAGCACTCTGGTCTATGGGCATATTTATGTTCTGTATTCCTTGGAATAGAGGGTTGTTTTCCATGAGAATTGCAAACATCTTTATGTTTATTTTAAGCTGTCTATTCTCTGAATTTGTAATTCTTTAAGTATTAGTTATGGCTTATCTGGGACTTAAGAACAAGAAAGAGGCTACCACTCCAAAGTGCATTAAATAACGTAATGTGTAAGCTCCAGCTGGGTAAAGAAATTGTAAAGCTAAAGAATTCAATTTAGTTTCCAACTCCCTCTGGGCTATGTAACCTTACAAAGCCTTTGAGGCACGTTCCAGAATTCCTGCCGGGCTGAATTGGGATATTTTTTAAAACATTGTTTGAATTAAATGGAGATGGGGTCCCTAGGATTCCACAGGGGACAGTCCAAGGTTATACAATAGTTTTCCCGCAGGAAATTTCTTGATTCATGAAACAATCCACTTCAGAATTAATGGCCTCTGTCTATCAGAACATCCCAAAGAAGTCACCCCTCCTCAGCCCAGTTTCCTGTTAAACCTCCATTAACCTATTGTCCATCATCATTGGAGCTTAAATTTTTAAACTCATTGAATATTTTCTGTACAGACTTGCTCTAAGATGCCTCAAATGACCTAGATGCTGCTGTCATAATCCAGTTTTGGTTGGTTTATCTGGGAAACTCCCAGAACAGTGAATTGAGGACAAATAAGAAATTCTTTCAGACAGTCGTCTGGAAGGCAAGAAGAGGGCTGTCCCACCGCACAAGGTTGGCACTGTAATTTGGCATCTGTACTTCAAGCCCAGCTAAATCATACTGCCTTTGAAAATGCTTAATGAGATGCCCATAAGTGGGACAAGAACAGTTCTGCACTCCTATGCCTTGGATGCAGTTGTGAATACTGCTCCACAGGAGAAGAACTGAAAATATTTTCAAAGCAATAGTAACTCCCCACTCCCAAGCACAGGCCATTGTCTACGGTACATATCCTACATTTCTCTAGTAATTCTAGCCCTGTTGTTTCTGGCATACAAAATACATCTAGGCACATCATTTTTTTTTTTTTTTGACCCTAATACTAAACCCAAGAGAGCAGATGTTCAACCTGCATTTTACAAAGAGGTTAGTCAAAGTCACGTTGCTATTGAAAGGTGAAGCTTCATTTAATCCAATACCCTCTCATTCTGTTTCTAAGTTTGGTGCTACTTTTAGATCCCTGGGTTGCTTCACAGCCTGACTTTGCAATAATTTCTCTAAGATGAGTCAGGGGATAGAACTGTCTGCCACACTCTGGATAGAGGTTAACTAAAGAGAAGAAGAGAGTTTCTTGGATATGGAAACCCTGGAAGGCTGCAGTGAATTATATTTCTAGGTGCTCAAAGACAAGTTGCCTAAATGAGTGAATGATTCAATATCTGCTGGGCGCTAGGGATTCAATACAAATTAGGAGCCGGTGGAGAGTTTTAAATTTAATGGCCAGCCATAAACATAACCAATGGCTAGGGCATTGATTTTAGGGTTCTGGAAGATTGCACAAATAAGGATACTTTTCCTGGTTGGATCTTAGGAAATAGGATTTGACAAATTCCATTGGACTAACCAGTTTCAAAGGAGATAGGAATTCTATTATTTTTTTCTTATCCCTATGATGTTAAAGACAAAACCAAACCTTGCATTTTCACCAAATATTAGCACAGAGATTTTTAAAATTTTTGGGCAACCATACTCCTAACCAAGAATATTAAGACAAACTACTTTTAAACATAGCAACTGTGAAATATAATATTTATACAGAAAGGTAAATACATTATAATAATATGGCTTAATTAATTTTCACAGCCACTCACCCGGTAACCAGTACTCAGGTCAGGGATGTTTTTAGCACCCCAGAGCACCCCCTTGTACGTATCCTTTAAGTCAGTTCTATTCGCCCAACAGCTGCCCCTCTCCTAACTTCTAGATTTGGTTCATCTCTCAAAAATGAATAGTTTAACTTCCTGTTAAAATATTTCATTTCAAAGCACCTCTCAACTGTGTGAAAGCTGAGGAAGACCTCAAATAATTACCGATTTACAATAGACAGCTATAATAACAATTCAGGGAGTATAGCCAAAGCACATACACCATTTTCTAAGGCCTTTTATTCTCCACAGAGACCAGCAGAACCTCAGACGTGCCGGATTCACAGACAGTCAGGCCTGACATCTGAATCTTCAACTTTTTCTGAGAAAGAATTCTTTTGTAAGATGATGAGTGCGAGTAAATATTTTCAGGCCATTGCAAGAAGTGCTTTTGAAATCTCTTCTGTAAGAGCTTGGGTCAAGCTCTCCATTTCTATCCGTCTTCATTCTTTCTGTTAAAATCTTGATCTATTGTTCAGTACAAGGATTATTCCCCTGTCAAACTCAGAGCTACACACGTGTTGTTAGAAAAGTAGTTAGTATTCAAGGCACCAGGAGAAGTCTTTTCTAAATTAAATGAAATTTCAGTGTGGTTATATAATACCAAATCAGATTGTCTGATTTTAACAGAGATTTGGTTAAACTCAATTTTATATGTAATTTTCTATTTGTAGAAACTAATAGAACGAAATTGTAACAGACATGAAAGAGAACAGGAATCTTATAGAGTTTGTCATATTCTGTTATGTATTAAAATGATAACACTGATTTCATGGTCCACTATTTCATTAAATTTCCTGCTGTCATTAATGCTTTTATAATTAAAATAACCTTAAATTTAATTCAGAACTTACCACATATTTACAACTTTCCCCTAGCACTTGGCAATCAGATTTGAGAGGGTTTTCCCTTAAAGGGATGTGATTAACCTTTGCACCAGAACCTGTATTTGATTTTTGTGGTCCAAAAAATCAGGAAAGAAGAACTTATTAGATGAGAATTTTGCATAAAGGATTTTCTAGTGGGTAGGATTACATATCAAATAAGGTTTAGTATGCTCTGAGGGATTTTCTTTTGAATTATTAGTCTGTTAGTAAGGGATGTCTTTTCACTGAGTGTAGTCCTCTTAACTCTTTGAAGTTAACACTTTATTACACGTGTGTGCATATAGACATAATGCACTCAGTCATGTAAAGACACAAATGTTTCCCTTCTCTATTCATATTTCTTTTATTATAAATGTTTATGTGTCTTCATAGCTATAATATATGTACTGTATGTATTTATTTATTTATACATACATACACATATAAACATGTGTGTATATGTGTGCATGTGTGTGCGTGTGTGTGTTTCTTCTCTGGTTATGTGGGATATTTTCTTTGTTAGAATTACATTCTTTGTATGGAAAATATACATGAATTGATCAAAGATAATAGATTCTCACTAAATTATTTGAAATCTTGCACCATTTCCAACTAGATTTGTGATATATTTTATATCAGTTAAAAATTACTAATAGCCAACATTTAGTGAGTACTAACCAAATGCCAAGCATGTTGCTAAGTACTTTAATCAGTTCAGCAAACTTACAAAGCAATTGCTATTACAAGCCCCATTACACACATGAGAAAGCTGAGGCTTAGGGAAGTCAAGTACCTTGGCCAAGTCCCAGTTCTGCATGAAAGCACCTAGACTCAAAGGCGGATCATTCTAGTGGCAAAGTCACATTATTATCCACACTGCTATACTGCCACCTCATGCTCTTAACTTCTATGTTACTCATCTCTCTTTTCTAGAATTTCATTGCCATATTATGTAAGGTGTTGTTCTCTATAAATTTACAATTAAAAATATTATTTCCAAGCAGCTTATTTGGATTTTGATTGCAATTACATTGAACCTGTAAAAATATTTAAGAAGAAAAAAATTTTTTCACATATATTTAATCTTCCTATGTGAGGAATATAGCATTGTTTTCTATTTGTCAAGGTTTCTTTTTTAATTTGAATGAACTATTCCATTTTTCTCATATAGATAAAAACTACTTTTTCCATAAATTATTCCAATATAATCCATATTTTTATTGCTACTGATGGAGTGATCTCTCTTTGTTATGTTTTGACTATTATGGAGCAGGGTCTCAGATTTTATACTAATAACAATGTAATAAATTTGCTTGTTACTGTTCTATGAATACTGGCAGAAGACATGAAGCTCCTAGGTCAGAAAAAGAACATTATTATTCATAGCTAAAGCGGTAAACAGTGCATCGGCATGCAGTTCATGTGGGATCCCCATATTCCTACAAGGATGAAGCAAAGTGTCCACGAAGGATGCCTGCATGTGTAGCAGGCTGCATTTTCCTGTGAAGAACACAAGTTTGGGCCATTCTCCACTTCAGCAGTGAACAAAACAAAGACTGTCCTGAGTCTGAGTGGAGATGTTACCTTAGCCCTCTAAGGGGCTTGCTGCAAACACAACTGAGAGATGGCCAGGGTAAAGAATGGTCAGGTCAATACCTTGCATTCTGTAGCAGATTCAACAAACATATGCATGGCTACTAGGGCTGATAGTGAATTGGCCCTCACAAAAGGCCCATGTGAAAGCTGTTGGGTATATGTGCTTGTCTCTTATGTAGTAAACTTGTTGAAGTCACTCTTTTGGATCCATCTACATAGATAGATAGATAGATAGATAGATAGATAGATAGATAGATAATCTATAAGCATATATGTTCTTATGGTCAAATAACGTGATCAAGGTACCTAAATAGCAAACTCTGTATCTGGAAATTAAACCTTAATTTTCAAATGCATTACACAAAGAAAACTAAATGTCTATTTTATTAGAAAATATATTTTAATAGAATTTATATTATTATATAGTTTGCCACTATTGTTTACACATCAGTCTCTGAACTTGGGTTGTAAGATGTTTGATAAAAGGCTGAATTCTTTCACCTTACAGCTCTGATATCTCATGCAGAGCCTGGAGTGGGTCAGGATAGATATGGCTGGATGGATGGGTAGATGTTTGTTCTACATTTTCAGTATGTCTAAGAAGACTTATTTCTTTGACAACAACAGAAATTTTCATCTAAATAAGATTGTTTCTGGATAAACAGAAACCACCAGTGTGAGTTTATAAAGTGGCCTCACAAAGGTTAAATGGTGAGTTTAATTTTAATGAAGACTAATATTAGATAGGACTAATGAATATAAGTCCTCACATTTACTGCTACTTAACAAGCAAATATGAAGCAAAGTCAGCATACTTTGGTGTGCTGCCATTCTAAGTTCTTGTTTCTATATGCCGTTTTTATAAAATGAAGATAAAAAGAACCTGCTACCCACAACAATTTTACAGTTTGCTTTACCTAGTATACCTGGTACTGATGTGTACTGCCAAAGCTAGCTCTCAAAAATGCACCTCTGATCACCTCATTGCTCTCCTTGAGGAAAAAATGTACACACATACCTTTCAGAGTTTCCTTCTTTGCCTTCCAGATATGATCAAATTGCTTGTGAAGATGCAAAAACCACCATGATCTGCCCACTTCTGAAGCTTTGCCACTCAGCATTACATTTCTCCAAACCTAAGCTTTAGGAGTTGGAGTTTCCCAAGCAAGTCCAGACCTCCAGGCTTTCTCTACCTGGAAAATCTATCCTTGCACTTTCTGCCTGGCCAGTGCTTCATCATCTTCAAGATTCACTTGTAATTTCACATTCCATAGAAAGATTTTCCTGGATCTTCCCCAAAAGTAACTTAACCATACTCTTCGTCATGCCTCCACTGAACTCCAATTGTATTTCATACAGAGTTCCCATGATACTTTGCTGCAATTACATATTTGCAAATGTGTGTATTCATATCATGTCTTATTATTTTATCTCTAGAGTTTAGCAGGGGGCCTGGCATATAGTAGGTACTTACAACCATTGGCTTTTCTCCCTTCTTTTCCCTCCCTTACCTAGCCCTCATGGAAAAAGTCATTACCAATAAGGGTACTGGCGAACTTCTTAACTCTGAGACCTACTTCCTGTGAAACTGATATACCTGTACTTCCTTAACTTGTCTTATTATTTCATTTTATTTTATTTTATTTTATTTTATTTTATTTTTGACAGGCAGAGTGGACAGTGAGAGATAGAGACAGAGAGAAAGGTCTTCCTTTGCCGTTGGTTCACCCTCCAATGGCCGCCATGGCCAGCGCACTGCGCTGATCTGATGGCAGGAGCCAGGTGCTTCTCCTGGTCTCCCATGGGGTGCAGGGCCCAAGCACTTGGGCCATCCTCCACTGCACTCCTGGGCCACAGCAGAGAGCTGGCCTGGAAGAGGGGCAACTGGGACAGAATCCGGTGCCCCGACCAGGACTAGAATCCGGTGTGCCGGCGCCTCAAGGTGGAGGATTAGCCTAGTGAGCAGCGGCACCGGCCCCCTTAACTCGTCTTATACTCACTTCAAGACATCTTATACTTGATCTGCTGATGCTTCTTAGGAACTTAGGAAGTCTGAAGAAAGAGGCATTTTGCATTCTATGTGAGAACACAGATTCTGGGAGTAGAGAACAGTTATCCCCGTACTTCAGAGCAGTTAGTGCTGCAATAATAGCACAAAACAGAGCCAGCCTTGGGCGGGTGTCGTGGTGAACTTCCAGATACCTGATGTTTCAGGTGAGTCCCTCTCTGGAAATCGTTTCCACTCTGAAAGTTCTTCCAAGATCTTGATCCGCCTTTTAAAGAGCCTGCTAGAATAAAGTATTGCTCAACTAAAAGGAATACATCAGAGCAAAAAGTGCAGAAGATATCTGAGGACAATAGGAAAACCCATGTACCTATCCAATCAAACCCCACAGAAATCATCAATTCCATCATCCCTTTGAAGTCCAGAGAGGTGATATGTGCCCATCTCACAATGTCTAAAATAAATGAGAAAAAGAAGATAATACCCAATTCTCTCTCTCTCTCTCTCTCTCTCCTTTTTCTTGCATTTCTGAAATAAAGGTCTTAGTATTTTACTGATATGAAAAGAAAAAAGTAACCACAAAGTGTTGTAATTGTTAAAAGAATTCTTCAGAAGACAAAAATAAAACTAAAGAACTAAAAATCAAATGCATAAGGACAGGCCACCTAAAATGGCCCCAGTTATAGAGCTCTGGAGAAAGAGGCAGCGGCCACTTCCTAATGACTCATACCAGACAAATGCTCCCAGGCTGGGAAATTGCATGTATGCTGCCCACACTCTGATGCAAGCAAACAACACAAGGTCTTGGCACCAGATGTTAAAAATAAACCATGAGCTCTCAGAGAAAAGACAGTCTTTGTGCTGAGGACACCCCATAGCGACTTCAGTAAAGAAGCTGTGGAGAACCTCCACAGTGGACACAGCTGCCCCAGCCCTCCCACCAGCCCCAGGGATAAACCCAGAGAGATCCTATTGCCTCCTTCCTGAGAAAGGAACAAAGAAAGAAGCAGTGCTGTTGAGTTCTCCAGTCATTTTTGTTCTAACATTTTCAAGAGAGACAAAGCCAGCCCAGATGGGGGTTAGTAATCAAGCATCTATCATTTTCTTGCATTCCCAAGTAGGCTCAGCAAAAGTCTCTGCAATTTTCCAAGGATATTTTTCTCTGCATCTTGAGCTCATGGATAGTTTAAGAGAAGATTAATCTAAGGGCTTGCTGTATTATACTTCCTTGTTAAAATATTGCCTTGAAAGACATGCTTAATACCCAAGAATCCTGCTGATCCTCTTTATTAAACTCTTTAAAGGAACTCTTTAAACAGTGAACAGAGCTGAACATTATAGTTTCTACTTAAGCTCAAGATTGACTTTACTACCAGGGTGCTTACATTCAAAGTTTGATGATCCCCGAGGGCATCCAGGCACTGGCTCTGTAATCTAGACATTATCCTGAACTTTTCCAAAGATGGAGAAAATGAAAGGGTCTGCCAGGAGGGAGAATAAAAGATATCTGATTTGCCCCAGATTTCTCTTCAATAACTTCACATGCCCATGTAGGATAGAAATCAAAATAGCAATTTCCATAAAGTGTTTCCTATGTGGCAATCACTGCCCTAATGGAACTAATGATGTGAAGAGATGGGTACTACCAGGAACCCTATTTTTACAGATGAGGAAATCAAGGCTTATGGAGTTGCCCATGTAACCTGCTCTAAACCCACCAAAGTCTAATTCCTTAGATCTCTCCCCATTGCAGTTCTAGCACTGAAAGGCTTGCCCCGCATGTTTATCCTTCCTTACTTCATGACCTGGTCCCTGTGCTTCTGCCTCAATCTTAAAGTCACGCATAACTTAAAGCAGCATAGGAGCATTTCACCAGAAAGAACTTTCGTAGGCTTCAGAAGAATCTGTTCCTTCTCCACCTTTACCATTTTTCAGCTGAGTTGTCTCAGGCAAGTATGAGCCTCAATATTCTCATATTAATGGCAATGGTTATGAGGTTCATATGAAATAATAAATGTGAAAAGCAAACTGTAAATTGTGAATAGTTGACAAACATTAGTCATGAGTATTAAACTGTGAGAGGTAGTCAATAGCAACAAAATAAAATATGACCAGTTCAAACATAGTTCATATATGTGGGGGAAAATCAAAAGTATATGGATAGTTGAATGAAGTAATAAAATAGAGTAGAATATAAATATGTTCCTAGGATGCAGAGCTGGTAACAATGAAAGGAGGTCATGAACAAATCTTCATGATTCTTAAAAGCTACATATATATATATATATATATTGTAAGGTTTATAGGGCTCTTTGGGTTGGTATTTTGTTATATATGAAGGCATGAATGCAGGTGAGGCTTTGTCAGCTGGAGTATGTGAGCAGGAAAATGGTTGCAGTGGACATTCGTGACCAGATAACATTTGCAGCAACACTTAAGGACAGGTCCTCAGAGCAGATGGAGCTCTAGAGCAATCTGACTGGCTTCTGGAAATAGTGTGGTCAGGGAATGAGAGGAAGGGAAGAACCACAGAAATAGTTTCCCCATCCTCACTCCAAGCTTTCGTTTTCAGATATTTCTGTGAGAGTGGTCCTCAAAAAATTCAACGTGTACTGATTTTTACTGTCAGCATAACTCAGAGATCACTGGGCTTAAAATAAAGACCTTGCAACTTCATAGTTGGTTTTGCATATACTTGTTAGGTAGAACTCAAAACACTTGCATGGAAGAAGAGGCTTCATTGAAGGATAACTAGGAAAAGAGGATTCAATCTATACTGGGAGAATTAAATATGTTGGAGGGGACAGGCTCAAGCCTGCTTCCCAAAGGGACCTCTCAAAGATCTCTAAGGCTTAGAGAGAACAGAAACCAGAGTAGTGAATGTCTCAGAATGTTTTCAACTACAAAGGATAGAATATTCAGCCAAAAGGTATGGTTTGAGCAACACAAATATTTATCCTCTCACATAATAATGAAATGTTTGGCATAAAAGAGGCTCCATAGAAGTCCTAGCTGCTAGCAATAGTAATAATAACCTGCAATATTAAGTGTAATAACTATAATCATTGCTATCATTATAACAAAAAATTCAAGATAGGTAACTTCAAACATTGATGCAACAGCTCAGAGACCCAGGTACTTTTCTTCTTTGTACTCTGACATTAATACCTCCTTTCATGACACCAAAAGGGCTGCAGTGGTTCCAAGGATCATATGTGGACAAATCACACACAGAATAAAATAAAGGGATGCTTCCCTTTTTGTAGGAAAAGAAACCTTTCCCCCAGGCCCTCAATAAATATTCCTTTGGGTCCTCTGAACCAATACTGAGTTATTTGCCTATGCCCTAGTTATGAGAAAAGCTGTGGAAAGAGTAACTGGCATTTTTCATAGTAAAAGGGCCTGGCCAATAAAGTAAGTTTCTGGAAAGAGTGTCAGCAATCCATAATATTAGGTTAGTTGTCCTACCAAAGAGGATCGCAGGCTAGCAGTCCTACAACACTGGGCTGCCTCTGGAGGTAGGGAATTTCTCCAGAAGAAAGAGATGCTATTGGGCAATCTAAAGTTTGCGTAAGTAGTTTTATACTTTGAAGTCAGCCTTTTTCCTATTTTAGGAGATTAAATATGGGGCCCACCCACCTTTACCAAGAGTCAGAGTATGGGAAATGGCAACTGTTATAATGGAAGCTTCCAGAAAAGGAGCTGAACACTTTCAGCACAGCACCTGCCCCTGCCTGTCTCATAGTCAGACTCAGCTGGGACAGAACAGCCAGAAGCTAGAGAACAGACTCAGCAGGAAGTTATAGTCACTGAAGGATGGCCACTGATCAACAGCTGTGAACCACGGAACACCGGATGCAGCTATCACCACGCTGCCTTAACTGCCCCCATGACATGGGAAACTTTAATGTTTAGAGAAATGGAACAGTTCCAACCACTGCTGAAATAGAAGAAATTCACCAACCCCCAGGAGAAAATACTGTTTTGTGGGTTCAACTCACCATGGAAATGACTGGATGGTGACATAACCTGGTCAAGACAGATTATTTTGAGAAAACAGACACTAGGAGGTGAATTTCTGTGACTCTGTAGAGAACCAATCTAATTTATTTCCTCAATACTGACCCTTAAAGGGGCATTTATCAGAGATTTTGCTACGGATAGGCATGGCACACTACTGGGAAGCAGGCTAGACCTTGGGCGACCCAGGCAAGCAATGGCTGGATGTTGGCCTTGGTGCTAGCTATTGGAAGTAGAAAGGACTTAATCACAAGGATAGTGGGCATCGGAGAACATGGCCCCTAGCTAAGAACTAAGGCTCTAACTTCAAACAGATTATGCTTCAAATCCCTCTTAATAGTCGTATGAACTCTGGCCAATTATCTAACCTCTCTAAGCCTCAATGTTCTTACATACAATTAGGGAATAATAATTATACCTTCCTCAGTGAGTTGATGTGAAGATTAAATGAATTAATACACGTAAATTTTCAGACTGTTACCTTGCATGTATAAATATTAGCAACTCTTAATAGAGGAGAAGGCTATGAGAGAATCCAGCCATAATCAAAATCAAACCAATCCAAAATCAAAGAGAATAACTAAACTGATTGTGGTTTAGTCAGTTAACAGCAGAACTCAATGCAAATGCAAGGGAGTTGACAATTGAAATCTGAGGGGCGGGGGAGTGCATCCTTTTTTACCCATGATACAATTTTTGAATGCATTAATTTGACTTTTATAGGTTGCTTCCCCATGTTAGAGTGAAAGTTGAGCCTCTATAAAACAATTTGGAGCTTCTCTGTGAAGTGCAAAGTAAATAAGCTGGGTTGGTGAGGGCTAGATCATTTGTAGTAATAACCAAATGTCCTGCCAACTTGAGTGCACACAGGGTACACGTGTTATTTAAACTCCCTTCTGTTACCTTGAGGAACAAGACCCAATTAGTGTATGGGTAGAAATGAGGACAATGTAATATCTGGAACCCGAGAATACCTTAAAGATTAGGCCTCCCAGAGAGGCACAGAGCTCAGGAGTTGGTTTAGGCAATTCTAGATCTCAGTTACCTTGTCACTACCTCAGCCCCAGGAGTTCTTAGAGTTCTGCTAGTACAATGAGTCAGCTTGTTTCTATTTCTCCACCTCCCTCTCTGCTATAAACAATGACCTATGTCATCTGGTTTCCACTTACTCATCACTTTGGTTGACTCATTACTTCTGCTGACCATTTCTATTACTCATGCTCCTTCTGCCTTATGGCTTTGCTGCCTTCATTCTCTAAGTTTCTTTTCATACTTTATTTACCCATTTCAATCCCCATTGTTTTGATTGATCAAAGTTCTTGTTCTACAACCTCTTGGCTTCTAGATTCTCATCAATAGTCCACAAATGGTCTAATTACTGTGCCCAAGAAGATGAGCTCCCACAGTGCCATCGTGAATATATTTGTTTAAAGAATTGCCTAGGGCCTTTCTGGGATGGAAGGTGGTCCTCTAAAAGAGGACTGTAAATATTGCAGGCATATTGGTCTACCCACTTCAGTAAGTATCTCAAAACAGAGACTAGATCTGAGCAGGGAGGAATCGTCTAGAATCATCAAACCCACAAAAGTTTGAGTTTGAATAAATAAAGGACTTTGGCACTTGACTGGGCATAAAATAAAGTTCTGAGGGCTAGGCAAACAATCGCTAGTGGAGGTGTCCAAGTTACCAACAACACTAGGAGAGAGAAAAGCCATATCAACTTTATGTTACAGTAAAGAATGGTGGGAGGTTAATACAGTATATTGATATTTCATTGAGATAGTAGATGCTAGTGCTAAAATTCAGAGACTTTATTGTTATTGCACTATTTGTTTTTTTCAGACATTTCAAATATTTCTTATTCCTCACTTTCTAATAGTCACTTGTGAAAATTGCAGCTTGTCTTACCAATGCTCAGGTATGCGCCAATGTAAAGAGAGAGTGGTGCCTGCCTAGGCACCACTAGTCACAGAGGAAGGTAAATATCAAAGAAGTTTCTTGCCTTAGAATTGGGTCTTTAGAGCTCTTGATTATTTTGGTTTTTGTTTTCCACAGCCAAGAGGTGCTTAGGAGACAATTTCAACTAAATGTGATGTGACATCCTGGATGCAATCCTGGAATAGAAAAAGGACATTTGGTTAGAATTAAATAAATCCTAATAAACTATGGACTTCAGTTAAAAACTTACCACATTGGTTAATTAGTTGCAACAAATGTACCACATGAATGTAAGATGTTAAAAACAGAATCTGGCGCAGAGGTAGAGGAAGAGGGAAATGGAACTTCCATACTATCTGCTTGATTTTTATGTAATCCTAAAACTGTTGTAAAAATAAAATCTATTAATACAAAAATAGAAATACCCCTAGCAATGCATAATTTAGACATCTGGTTCACTCAAAAGGCAAGTGATTTAGGCCATCGCCAATAATCTGTGCTTTCCTATAATAACAAAAGATGAATTATGCTACTAGGAGGAAATTATTAGGGAAAGTGTTAGGCTCTTCATTTGTTGGGCCACCATCCGACCTTAACAACAATCAAGTAGCCAAATTGCCCTCTTTACTCTTCAAAATGCAACTATAACTTACATACAGGAAATATTAATCAGGGGAAACCACATGCTATCATTCTGATGCCATGACTCTAAGCTTCAGATCTTAACATGATGGGCTACTTGACTTAAAAAAAATAAGAGTAGAAAGTGCCAAACAGGTGGCAGCACTTGACAGAGAGCTGGGGCAGAACAGTGAGTTCCTCATAATGAGAAAGCTTCTGCCAAGAGCCATTTCAGACATAGGTCAGGAAAGAAGCTCAGCAGAACAGAATAAGCATTCTAATTGAATTTATATTATTATATCGATGATGCACTTATATATTGCTTTTTTTCACCAAGGCTTTCAAGCATTTCAGGCTAAGTTCTGCACAACAGAATTTAGAATATTGAATAGCAGAGCCACACTTTAAAATCCTCACCTTCAAAAGTCTTCAAGGAAATCCACAAAACCACATGTTTGGGTAGTTATGAGTTAGGAATTACAGCTGCCTCGGGAGAAACGTTTGTCAAGGTTTTGCTTCTCTTTGTTTTCAATCTTCTCTTGAAAGATAATTGCCATCTTCAGTTTGACAATGTTCATGGCCAAAGATGGAAAATCTAAAAACCCAGTATGGTGCTGGCAGTGCTTTCAATGTTCGTTTACCACCAAAATTCATATAGAAACTTAAAATCCCCAATGCAACAGTGCTAAGAACAGGGCCTTTGGGAGATCATTAAGCCTGAGGGCTTAGCTCTGGTGGATGGAATTAGTGAATTCATCCCACTTACCTTCTGCCACCCACCACATGAAGAGGCAGGAAGGCTCCACCTTGGAAGCAGAGAGCAAGCCTTCCCTGACACCAAATCTGCTCGCATCTTGATCCTGGCCTTCCCAGACTCCAGAACTGCAAGAACTAAATTCTGATTGTTTCTAAACTACCCAGTAACAAGCCCTTTGTTATAGCAACAGGAGCAGACTAAGACAGGGCTGGGTGTGTGGGTGAGCCTGCTACAGAAGCTGTGGCTGATGACCTTCAATCACCCCTCTCCGGAGGCCTACCGTGCTTCTCATTTCAGGGTATGCACTTCTGTCTTTACCGAGGCTATCACAATGGGCAGAAACTCACTGCAATCCAGAGATAAGAGGGATTTTCTTTTAAAACTGAAGCACAATTTCACAAAGGCTCTGAAATCCAGAAATGAAATAGAGTTGGTCCAAGCAGACATAGGAAGTGGAGGGCTCCATGGATAGCAAGATTCTACCTTCCATTCATCAGAAGGCCATTTGGTTTCTCAGCTCTGCTCCCTTCTGGAATCTACTTTTGCTCCTGTTCCTGCCCTGCAAGCTGGCCTTCTTGATTTATCCAGAAATAATAAACCTGCTCTCCCATGCTTCAGTTGCCTTGGTGTGTCATGGATCCCGCCCACTCTGGATCCTGCTCTGCATGATGGTTCAGTTTAGCACTCATCGTCTGACTCTGTCAATTTCTCAATTCCAGATCCCCAGACAGAATACTCAGGACAGGTGGGATTCTCTGTCACATAGTTTACCAACTGCTTCTAGGAACTAAGGGTCATTGACAGTAGGGTCTCTAAGACTAGAATATGAGAAGGAAGGAGGAATATACTTGTCAGTGTCCTCATCTCACCTTTAAAATTAATTTAATTTATATTATTATACTAATAACATATTCCTTACTGAAGAACGAAATATCAGGATGGAGTGAAGAGGCTTAGTAATTAAGGTGCAATTGGGATGACCACATCCCATATCCAGGTGCACGGGTTTGATTTCTGCCTCCTGACTCCAGTTTCCTGATAAACAGATCCTGGAGGGCAGCACTGAAAGTTCAAGTGTTTAGGTTTCTACTACCCATGTGAGAAACTTGGACTGAGTTCCTAGCTCCTGGCTTTTGTCATGGGCCCACCCACAGTCAGCCATCACAGGTATCTGGAGACTGAACCAATAAATAGGATATCTCTCTCTCTCTCTCTCTCTCTCTCTCTCTCTCTCTCTCTCTCCCCCTCTCTCTCTCATTGCCTCTCAAATAAATAATAAACTGTTTAAAAAATCAGGATAAGCAAACACATTTCTAAATGTCTGTAATTCCACAATCCAAAGGTAACGATTGCAAACATTTCAGCAAACCTCTCAGAATTTTTAAAATCAATGGCTGGCACCTTGGATCAATAGGCTAATCCTCCACTTGTGGCGCTGGCACACTGGGTTCTAGTCCAGGTCGGAACACCGGATTCTGTCTCGGTTGCTCCTCTTCCAGTCCAGCTCTCTGCTGTGGCCTGGGAGTGCAGTGGAGGATGGCCCAAGTTCTTGGGCCCTGCACCCCATGGGAGACCAGGAGAAGCACCTGGCTCCTGCCTCCTGGCTTCAGATCAGCACAGTGCGCCGGCCACAGCGGCCATTGAGGGGTGAACCAACAGTAAAGGAAGACCTTTCTCTCTGTCTCTCTCTCTCACTGTCCACTCTGCCTGTCAAAAAAAAAATCAACATGGATTTATATATGCACCAATATTGTTAACCAAATAGAAATATATACACTATTATAAAATTTGTTTTTTCACTTAAGAGGATATGTGAATATATTGAAAATAATTTCATGACCATGAATACAAATCATTATTTTTAATTATGGCTTATTTACTCATCTATGTACTATAATTTAACCAGGTGCCTATTGTTAGCATTTAAGCTGTTCCAGTTTATTTCTTGCTATTAAAAACAGCAGAAACACTCAGATTAATGATGTCATCACATATGTCTATACAATCTCCAGAAACTTTTTTTTAATATAAATTCTAACAAGTGGATTTGCTTATTTAGAAGGTGTGTGCTATATGATCTGAATGTTTTGCCCAAAGGTAGCACTGAAGTACATTTCCATGGTACTATATCTGCATGATATGCCAGCATCTCATTATCATGGATGTCATCATTCTCTTTAAACTACCCCAGTTTCTCCTTAACTGCCTGATGTTCCCTTAACTTGTCATGTATGTGGCAACTTGGGCTAAAGTGGTATGGGTTATAGCTCCCTTCAGACCAGAGAATATATGTCAGTGGCTCTCCTTGGCCAAATGTTGCATTTGAGAGAGGATTATTTTCAGTTTGACCTTTGTTTCCTCTTTATCTTTGCAACTTGCTAAAATGTTTGTGTTGAGCATCTGCCTTTCCTTCCCCAGCTGGGATGAATTCTGGAATGGAGTTTTCCTTCTCTATTTAAAACTGTCAAATATATCATTTCCAGGTTTAGTCCGGAGTGTCTACTGAACAGCCTTCTTTGGTCAAGGAGTACGGACATATCAGCTGACAAAACTGACAGTCTGATAAATGATCTGAGGGCTTATACTGAACAGGCTTTGACATACTAGTGCCTGCTTTTTGTGTGGAGGAAACACTTATTCATTCACATAGTCATTTACTTTACGTATTCATTTACCCATCCATATTTATCAAGGACCTCTGAATTTTCTCAGGGTGATTATTTCTTAAATATCATATTTGTTATTTCTGAGATGCTGTACTTTTATTGTACATTATCATCAAAGGCTTATTGGCTCCACCAGATACAGAGTTCAACAAATAAAAAGTGAAAAGGCCATAGTCCAACAGCAAAATAAGCATGGGCTAAAAACAATAATCAAAGGAAAAGATGTTCAATGTAACTCATGCAAAGTAAGTTTTAAAATAGTCACAAAATCTTTAAAACTATAGTAGTATATCATTTCTATCAGTTTGTTCGACAAATACTTACAGAAAAGTTTGGCAAAACACTGCAAAAAAATTTTTTTGAGAGATGGGACAAGAGAGTGAGCTCTCATCCACTGATTCAATCCTCAAATGTCCACCCCCCACCAACCAAGACAATAGATGACAGGAACCCAATTATTTGAGCCATGCCCATTGCCTTCCAGGGTGTGTATTAGCAGGAAGCTGGAGTCAGAAGCTAAAGCCAAGAATTGAACCTGCACTCTGTTGTAGCATGCAGACACCTTAACTGATAGTCTGAATGCCCACCCAACAGGATTATGTTTTGTTAAAGTCACCCTTAATGTAGGTGCTGGGATGGTAAGTACATCATCAACAAGGACAAAAGAGAAAGAGGTATGTATTTATATAACAAATTTAGGTGGCCAATAATAAAATATTTCAGCTATTTTTAATAAAAGAAAAATATCTGATTATTGTAGCAGTTGGCTTAATTACAAAAAAGGCAAAAGCCAAAAACAATCTGTAATTATATAACCCAGAGGTAATCAACAAAGACCACACATTAATTTCTGTTTCCTGAATCTTTTTCTTCAGTACAGTCCCAAATAATAGCTGCCAAAGAATCACATTCAAAAGGGCCTTCAGGATAAAAACATTTTTGAAGCGGCTGTTTGTATAAAATGAACGATGATAATTAATCACAAGGAAGGGAGAACAGGAGGCATCTGGGCAGTGTTGAGGGCGAGGGTGGGGAAAGTAGGGAGGGGAAAGAAGGTAAGGAAAAGAACAGAAAATTGGAAGATTGGATCAGTTGGTGGCTTATAAAAGCAGAGGGGAGAACACAGGAGAAAGGCAGCGAAAAGGCCAGAATCAGAGCAGATCCTTGCACCCATCAGGATCCTTTTAAAGGACACAAGTGACAAAAACCCAGTGCACAGCAAGCTATGCAGAAACCAGGGAGTATTTGGAGGCATGCATAGTGCTAGTGACTAAAGGGAAAATTCTGCAACCAGACCACACAGAGTTAAACCGTGTCTCCCAAACAGTAGGAACCAGGGACTCCAACACTTCCAGGACTCCTGTAGTGCTATCTCTTGTCTGCTTTTCTCTTCACCCCACGTATCACATTCCACTGCAGGCCAGCTCACATCTTGTGACAGAAAACATGACTTCCAAGAGCTGGCCAGCTTCCTACCCCAAGTCTCCCACAACCAGGTCCTTAGACTGTTCTCTCAGTTCCAGTTAGGGAAACTGCAGAGACTACTTTGTCCACTTTGAGTAAGTTGAGCACCCCGAGCCAGTCAACTGTGGAAAGATGGCTGATGTCAGGCAGGAACATGGCAGCTCTCTCTAGAGCCACAAGGTTAGAGTAGAAGAAAAGCTGCTCCAGAGAAACAGAAGTTTTCTCCAGGTTCTGGACAGAAACACAAGAGACATTCTTCCATCTCAATGCAGCAGGACTCCAAACACTTGGAAGACTTGAGAGAGAACACAGAGCACCGCAACTTCCTGTCTCCCTGGACCTCTGTGGGTGCTGTCTTCCCCTTCAGTGTCTGTTCGCTTCAGGCATTTCATTCATCTCCTGGCAGAGCCCCATACATCCCAGCACAGTCCTAAGAAGCAAATAGAATCCTCCAAGGCCAATTTAGGTGCTTGCTCAAGTCCCTTACAAATCTCAAACTTTCTAAAAGAGTTTTCAAAAATTTTAGTTGATGCATAATAAAATACATATTTATGAGGTACAGTGTGAATTCAATATATGTATGCAATGTGTAATGATCAGATTAGGGCATTTGATGTATCCACGATCTCAAACATTTATAATTTCTTTGTGCTGGAAATCATCAAAATAGCTCTGTCAGTTATTTTGAAATAAACAATTGGATTTTGTCAGCCTTAGTTACCCTACTTAGCTATAAAACGTTAGAAGTTATTACTTCTATCCAGTTGCACCCCTGTACCCATTAAGTATCCTTTCTCCAACCTCCCTACCCACACAGCACTACTCTACTTTCTACTTCTCTGAGATAAATTGTAAGTGAGAATATGTGGTATGTCTTTCTGTCCCTGACTCACTTCACTTAACCAGTTATCTAGCTCCATCAAAATTGCTACAAAGTACAGATTTCACTCTTTGAAGGGTCTTTAAAAAGTTCTTGAAAAATGTATATTATGAAAAACATATGCGTGGATTTCAAAAATATTTGTCCCAAAACATTATACTTTTTTAAAAATGTATATTTATCGAGCCGGCGCCGTGGCTCAATAGGCTAATCCTCCACCTTGCGGCGCCGGCACACCGGGTTCTAGTCCCGGTCGGGGCGCCGGATTCTGTCCCGGTTGCCCCTCTTCCAGGCCAGCTCTCTGCTATGGCCAGGGAGTGCAGTGGAGGATGGCCCAGGTGCTTGGGCCCTGCACCCCATGGGAGACCAGGAAAAGCACCTGGATCCTGGCTCCTGCCATCGGATCAGCGCGGTGCGCCGGCTGCAGCGGCGGCCATTGGAGGGTGAACCAACGGCAAAAGGAAGACCTTTCTCTCTCTGTCTCTCTCTCTCACTGTCCACTCTGCCTGTCAAAAAAAAAAAATGTATATTTATCTCCACCTATTTGAAAGGCAAAATGATAGAGAGAGGAATCTTCCATCTGCTGGTTCACTCCCCAGATTCCCACAACATCCATGGCTGGGGCAGGCCAAAGTCAGGAGTCTGGAACTCCACTGAGGCCTCCCAGAGGGTGACAAGGGCCCAACACCTGAGCTGCCTCCCCTGGTATGCATTAACAGGAAGATGGCTGGGAAGCAGAGAAGCTGGGACTTGAACTGACACTCCAATATGTGATGTGGACATCCCAAGCAATGGCTTCACCTGCTGTGCCATAATGCCCACTCCATAAACTTATCTTTTAAATCATCTTTTCCATGAATTTTTTCAAGTACCCATGTTTAGCACATTTCCTTTATCCTTTCATCTGCTAATGGGCACCTAGGGTTGTGTCCATATCTACAAATCCCAAACTTTTGAAACTGATTGCCTAATCTTATAGCTCAGGAACAAGGCAAAGCAGTAGAGAACATCTGAAAAGCATGTCCAAATACATGGAGGATTGTGAGGTAGGGTAGAGGAGTCACCATTGTTGCTTGGGAACTAACCAGTGTTGACCAGTTTATGTCAAATTCCAGCTAAGTTACTCAACAATGGGATAGGTAAATATGTAAAAAGTTGAGGTGACATTGGAAATTAAGAGAACCAGTATTAAGTCTAGAATAAGAAACCCTGGCTCCAGAGTATCTCATCTACCCCAGAAAATGATGTGCTCCCAATCCTTGTTTTTTCTTTCTTTTTCTTTTTTTTTTTTTTTTATTCTCAGGGTAGTCCCTTTGTTTTCCATTCACTTATCTTGTACTCTTTGAGTAAGTGAAGTAAGATTTTGCTCAAGTACATTCCAGCTATTTCTATTCCCCAACATTTTCAAGCATACCATCATTCTAATCCAACTCATTTACTAGATTATAAACTCCATAAAGCAAGATAACTGATACTGCTTATACTTCTTTGTCTTCTCTCTCCATGTTGTGATGTAGTATGGATAATGGTGCTCAGCAAATATTTGTTAAGTTGAATCAATATATAATCACAAAGTATTTGGACATGATGACTATGCCTGCAATTAAAGGAGGCTTAGAATACATTCTATAAATAAGATTTTGCTAATCCACCCTTTCAATTACTTTTAAAATAGTATTCGACTCACTCAGCCAATATTTATTGAGTGGTCAACTCTGCACAACTCAGGTACAAGGCACTCAGGGTATTCAGGGTAATTATCACTTACTTCCAAAAAGACTGAAGTTCCTAAAGAAAAGTTAGACCGCTGCAGGAACAAAGAGTAGGCAAGCTTAAATTTAACCACTGTTTGCAGACAAGATGTGAAGGGTGAAGCAGACATCTACAAGCTGGCTCCATATCCCAGGAACCCTCAGCAACTCTCACACCAACAAGTTCCAGTGGCTAAACCCAGCGTTCTGCTGCTGCTGCTGTTGCTGTTTTAAGAACGAGTAAAATGACTCAGAGGGTTGCTTTTTTCTTCTCATCATGTTCTCCAGAGAAGGGCATGGAGCGTTACTCTATTTAAAGAGTCACAATTAGTGTGGAGTCATTGCCATATATTAACTACACTATTCAGGAGCTGTTTGCAGACCACTTAAAACTCAACTGTGCTTAATTGCCCATTTGGACAATTAATATTGTAGTCCCGTTATTTTTTCCTGGTGCTATTCTCTTTTTTACTTTAATGTTCTTGTTTTTTCTTTTTAATTTGGAAAAAGTAACTTTTGCTTTGTGTTGTTTTAACTCAGTGTCTTATGAACTTCCATAGAAGAAGCCTTTTCCATTCTCTCCATATATGAAGCTCCCTTTGTGGAAAGCATTCAGAGGAAAGTAGCAAAGTCAATCCAAACAAAAAATCCAAATTCCCTAGGTAATCTAGCTTCAGAAATTCCAAGAGGCTGAGCCTTTGCTTCTTAGATATCCTGAGACTAAAGCTGTAACACAAGCTATGACATTAAGAGAAAAGATACAATATTCATTGAATCTGTCACACATCTCTCACCATTCCTATGGAGTGAGCAGTGGATCTAGGGAATAGTAAACAGATCCAGTAGCCTGACCACATCCTTTTAAAGTTTGTCCCTACGTCTCATAAGGATCTGGCCTCTCTTTTTCTTGATTATATACAAAGGAACCAACAACACCTATTCTTTTAAATGTGCAAAAAAATGATTGCCTGCCCTTGTGATATTTCTCTCTCATTATCACCTCTCTCTCTTTCTCTCCCTCTCTCCCTCTCTCCCCCCTTCTATCTCTGTGACTCTGCCTTTCTTTTTTTTTTAAACTTTTATTTAATGCATATAAATTTCCAAAGTACGACTTATGGATTACAATGGCTTCCCCCCCATACCGTCCCTCCCACCCACAACCCTCCCCTTTCCCACTCCCTCTCCCCTTCCATTCACATCAAGATTCATTTTCCATTATCTTAATATACAGAAGATCAGCTTAGTATACATTAAGTATGGATTTCAACAGTTTGCTCCCACACAGAAACATAAAGTGAAAAATAATAGATGATTTTTTTAAATGATGATGAAATGAGATCAGACCTATTGTCATGTTTAATCCCAGTGAGAGTCAAGTTGGGAATTGATAATTTCTTTTTTTTTTTTTTTTTTTTTACAGAGGATCAGTTTAGTATGCATTAAGTAAGGATTTCAACAGTTTGCACCCCCATAGAAACACAAAGTGAAATATATTGTTTGAGTACTAGTTATAGCATTAAATCTCAATGTACAGCACATTAAGGATAGAGATCCTACATGAGGAGTAAGTGCACAGTGACTCCTGTTGTTGACTTTACCAATTGACACTCCTGTCTATGGCATCAGTAATCTCCCTATGCTCCAGTCATGAGTTTCCAAGGCTATGGAAGCCCTCTGAGTTCTCCGACTCTTATCTTGTTTAGACAAGGTCATAGTCAAAGTGGAGGTTCTCTCCTCCCTTCAGAGAAAGGTACCTCCTTCTTTGATGACCTGTTCTTTCCACTGGGATCTCACTCGCAGAGATCTTTTGCCAGAGTGTCTTGGCTTTCCATGCCTGAAATACTCTCATGAGCTTTTCAGCCAGCTCTGAATGCCTTTAGGGCTGATTCTGAGGCCACAGTGCTATTTAGGACATCTGCCATTCTATGAGTCTGCTGAGTATCTCACTTCCCATGTTGGATCACTCTCCCCTTTATTTACTCCATCAGTTAGCGTTAGCAGGTACTAGACTTGTCTATGTGCTCCCTTTGACTCCCAGTCCCTTCACCATGACCAACTGTGAACTGAAACTGATCACCTGGAACAGTGAGATGGCATTGGTACATGCCACCTCGATGGGATTGAATTGGAATCCCCTGGTATGCTTCCAACTCCACCACTTGGGGCAAGTCAGCCTGAGCATGTCCCAAATTATACATCTCTTCCCTCTCCCATTCTCCCATTCCCACCAAGTGGGATTTATCCCTGGTATGCAGGGATGGTTTAATGTGCGCAAGACAATCAATGTGATACACCACATTAACAGACTGCAGAAGAAAAACCATATGATTATCTCAATAGATGCCGAGAAAGCATTTGATAAAATACAACACCCGTTCATGATGAAAACTCTAAGCAAACTGGGTTTGGAAGGAACATTCCTCAATACAATCAAAGCAATCTATGAAAAACCCACAGCCAACATCCTATTGAATGGGGAAAAGTTGGAAGCATTTCCACTGAGATCTGGAACCAGACAGGGATGCCCACTCTCCCCACTGCTATTCAATATAGTTCTGGAGGTTCTAGCCAGAGCTATTAGGCAAGAAAAAGAAATTAAAGGGATACAAATTGGGAAGGAAGAACTCAAACTATCCCTCTTTGCAGATGACATGATTCTGTATTTAGGGGACCCAAAGAACTCTACTAAGAGACTATTGGAACTCATAGAAGAGTTTGGCAAAGTAGCAGGGTATAAAATCAATGCACAAAAATCAACAGCCTGGCCGGCGCCGTGGCTCAATAGGTTAATCCTCCACCTTGCGGCGCCGGCACACCGGGTTCTAGTCCCGGTCGGGGCGCCGGATTCTGTCCCGGTTGCCCCTCTTCCAGGCCAGCTCTCTGCTATGGCCAGGGAGTGCAGTGGAGGATGGCCCAGGTGCTTGGGCCCTGCACCCCATGGGAGACCAGGAAAAGCACCTGGATCCTGGCTCCTGCCATCGGATCAGCGCGGTGCGCCGGCTGCAGCGGCGGCCATTGGAGGGTGAACCAACGGCAAGGGAAGACCTTTCTCTCTCTGTCTCTCTCTCTCACTGTCCACTCTGCCTGTCAAAAAAATAAATAAATAAATAAATAAAATAAAAAAAAATCAACAGCCTTTGTATACACAGACAATGCCATGGCTGAGGAAGAACTTCTAAGATCAATCCCATTCACAATAGCTACAAAAACAATCAAATACCTTGGAATAAACTTAACCAAAGACGTTAAAGATCTCTACGATGAAAATTACAAAACCTTAAAGAAAGAAATAGAAGAGGATACCAAGAAATGGAAAAATCTTCCATGCTCATGGATTGGAAGAATCAATATCATCAAAATGTCCATTCTCCCAAAAGCAATTTACAGATTCAATGCAATACCAATCAAGATACCGAAGACCTTCTTCTCAGATCTGGAAAAAATGGTGCTGAAATTTATATGGAGGCACAAGAGACCTTGAATAGCTAAAGCAATCTTGTACAACAAAAACAAAGCTGGAGGCATCACAATACCAGATTTCAGGACATACTACAGGGCAGTTGTAATTAAAACAGCATGGTACTGGTACAGAAACAGATGGATAGACCAATGGAACAGAATTGAAATACCAGAAATCAACCCAAACATCTACAGCCAACTTATATTTGATCAAGGATCTAAAACTAATTCCTGGAGCAAGGACAGTCTATTCAATAAATGGTGCTGGGAAAATTGGATTTCCACGTGCAGAATCATGAAGCAAGACCCCTACCTTACACCTTACACAAAAATCCACTCAACATGGATTAAAGACCTAAATCTACGACCTGACACCATCAAGTTACTAGAGAACATTGGAGAAACCCTTCAAGATATTGGCACAGGCAAAGAATTTCTGGAAAAGACCCGGGAGGCACAGGCAGTCAAAGCCAAAATCAACTTTTGGGATTGCATCAAATTGAGAAGTTTCTGTACTGCAAAAGAAACAGTCAGGAGAGTGAAAAGACAACCGACAGAATGGGAAAAAATATTTGCAAACTATGCAACAGATAAAGGGTTAATAACCAGAATCTACAAAGAGATCAAGAAACTCCACAAAAACAAAACCAACAACCCACTTAAGAGATGGGCCAAGGACCTCAATAGACATTTTTCAAAAGAGGAAATCCAAATGGCCAACAGGCACATGAAAAAATGTTCAAGGTCATTAGCAATCAGGGAAATGCAAATCAAAACCACAATGAGGTTTCACCTCACCCCGGTTAGAATGGCTCACATGCAGAAATCTACCAACAACAGATGCTGGCGAGGATGTGGGGAAAAAGGGACACTAACCCACTGTTGGTGGGAATGCAAACTGGTCAAGCCACTATGGAAGTCAGTCTGGAGATTCCTCAGAAACCTGAAGATAACCCTACCGTTCGACCCAGCCATCCCACTCCTTGGAATTTACCCAAAGGAATTTAAATTGGCAAACAAAAAAGAGGTCTGCAGCCTAATGTTTATTGCAGCTCAATTCACAATAGCTAAGACCTGGAACCAGCCTAAATGCCCATCAACGATAGACTGGATAAAGAAATTATGGGATATGTACTCTTTAGAATACTATACCGCAGTAAGAAACAACGAAATCCAGTCATTTGCAACAAAATGGAGGAATCTGGAACACATCATGCTGAGTGAAATAAGCCAGTCCCAAAGGGACAAATACCATATGTTCTCCCTGATCGGTGACGACTGACGGAACACCAAGAGGGAAACCTGTTGGAGTGAGGTGGACACTATGGGAAATGGTGGCTTGATCAGCATAGCCCTGACTGTTAATGAACAACTAAATACATTATCCCTCTTAGTAGTTTTTTATCTGGTGGACTCTGCCTTTCAAATAATTTTTTTTTAATTTCCTTAAATTTATCTTCCAGTTCTTCTACTGAATTTTTCATTTCTGTTACATTTCTAATTTCTCAGAATTCTTTTTTTGACTATGGCTACTTTTTATAGCATCCTCTTATTGATTCATTGATCAATATCTTTTATTTTCAAGGATATTTAAACAATAGATTTTTAAAAATTTACTTATTTGCAGGACAGAGAGACAGACTGACAGAGAGGTATCTCCCATTTGCTCCTTCACTTCCTAAATGCCTGCAGCAGCCAGAGCTGAATCAGGCTGAAGCCGGGAGCCAAGAACTCAATCCAGGCTTCCCACACCAGTGGCAGGGACCTAAGTCCGTGAGCCATCCCTGCTGTTTCCCGTGGTGAGCATTAGCAGGAAGATGAGATCAGGAGCTGCAGCTGGAGGCAAATATTAAACCCAAGCACTCATATATAAGATGCAGGCATCTTAACTGTTAGGCCAAATGACCACCCAAAATAATAGTTGTTTTAAGTCATTTCCTCACTGAATTAATTTTGTTTCACTCAAGTTGATTTTTCCTCTGTTTGTTTTAGTCTAGGAATCTCTTCTTACACACTTTCTTCAGATGTCTGTTGAGTCTTAATGGGACCCCCTAAAAGGTTCACCACGCTTGAGTACATAGTGGGGCTTGTGCACCGTGGACTTTTCTACAGTGATCCAGCTGAACAGCTTCACTGGCAATCCCAGGGGCCAGCTTCTTTAGTCTTTCTGGACTTATCAGGGTCCTCTGAGAAGACTCTTCCAGGTTCCTGCCTGGAGAGGTAAGGACTGGCTGCCAGGATTCCAAAACAACATGTCACCCAAGACTAATGAAGGTCTCCACACTTGCTATGTAAATAAACACTCAATCTGCTGCTTTCAGTAAGCACCTGTACTGGTTTCCTACTGCTGGGCTGACAACTTACCTCATACTTACAAGCTTAACATAATACAAAATTTTTATTTTACAGTTGTTTGGGTAAGAGTCTGAAAGGGTTTCCCAGGGCTAACATCCGACTGCCAGCAGGCTGGGCTCCTTTTGGAGCCTCAAGAGAGGATGTATTTCCTTTCCCTTTCTGCCACATTGCTTGACTCCTGCCCCTGTGTCTCTATCTTCAAAGCTAGTAACAACATTCAATTCCTTTTGATACCCTCAGTTCTCTAATTCTCCCTCTCTGCCTCCCTCTTCCACTTGGAAAAACCCTTGTGATTATATCAGCCGTGCTGAATAATATAGCCAAATTTTTCACTTCAAGGTCAGCTGATCAGGAATCCTAACTCCACCTGCAACCTTCATTCTCTTGAGCCCTGTAACCTACATATGCATAGTGAGGAATAGGAAGTGAGAGTCTTTTGTAGTCATTATCTTCCTACCATGTTTTCTCAGGCCTCAATTGTATTTAAGATGCCAACAAGCCCAGAAACCTTCAGTTTTGCGATCTTCAGAAACAAACCCTCCTATTTTCTCTGGGGTGGTAAGTGAGTCATACTGACTATGCAGACTGCAGATCAGGATCTGAGGCTCTTCCTAAAGAGAATTTGAATGAATCCTCCTGTTTTTATTTCCACCTTCACCACTCCACTTCCATAAATACTTCACACATATACAAGGTATGTCAGTCCCTGAGACTTCAGATTTTTGTGGATGCAGTCATATATTGATTTCTTTCTTGGCTTTCTCCACAAGTTTAGAATTCAACTTTATCAAGAGTCTCTTAATCAACTGCCACTCATTCATTTTCTTTCCGCTCTCAAGCTTTCATTATTCATTTCTGTTCTCTTTGTCCTTGTGGGTTTATACTTTCATAGTAGATCATTTATAGAAACATCTGTAACTGATCCTTTCTTCATATTCATGCTCCTTGCAATATAAATTTGTAGTTCCTCTGATTAAGAAGCAAAGCCCATTTTCCCATGCCTTGAATCTGGACAGAACTTGTGACTCTCTTGAGCCAACAGAATGGGGCAGAAGTCACAATATGTTATGTCTGAGGTTAGACCTAAAGGACAACTTACACATTCACTGCTTTCTTGGGATCCTTTATTCATACAGTGCTATGAACAAGCCTCATCTGGCCGGATGCAATATGGGAGCCTGAGTCAGCCCATTGCTCCCAGTTGTTGTCCTAGAGATGCAAGGGGCCAGCCAAGATCAATGCAGCTGCACTTGACTTGCAGTTGACTGTTAGTGCATGAGTGGGACCAGGGAAATGATCTGTTTGAGAGCTATCAGTTCACTCTGTTAGTTCGCAGAATCTAAGATAACTACATAGCTATTGTTTTAACCTACTATGTTTTGAGAACATTTCATTATGCAGAAAACATCACCTTAAACATCCTTTTAAAATCTCTTCACTGTTCTTGAGCAGGAACCTAGGAGTTGACTATAGATGCATGTATTCAATCCTCCATCTTTATCTGCAACTCATAATTGATTGTTTTCTCAAAATAAGACCTGATCAGTAGAGGAAAATACAGGTATGGAAAATACATCAAAACTGAGTTCTTAAAACTGATTCATGGCCGGTGCCATGGCTCAATAGGCTAATCTTCCACCTAGCGGCGCTGGCACACCGGGTTCTAGTGCCGGTCGGGGCGCCAGATTCTGTCCCAATTGCCCCTCTTCCAGGCCAGCTCTCTGCTGTGGCCCGGGAAGGCAGTGGAAGATGGCCCAAGTGCTTGGGCCCTGTACCCCATGGGAGACCAAGAGAAGCACCTGGCTCCTGGCTTCGGATCAGCGCGGTGCGCCGGCTGCAGCGCGCCAGCCATGGCGGCCACTAGAGGGTGAACCAATGGCAAAGGAAGACCTTTCTCTCTGTCTCTCTCTCTCATTATCCACCCTGCCTGTCAAAAAAATTTAAAAAAAAAAACTGATTCATATATTTGTTCATTCATTTGTTCAATTTTTATAAAGCAATAACTTCATCCATGGCATAATTGACAGAGGTTCTGATTTGTAATGATCCCTGTTGATTAAAGAAGCAGTTCCTATGATGATACTTAATACTCCAGGTGAAGTACATTCTTATTCATGATTCTTGCAAATTGAAGACACTTTGTGTCTTTCCTCACCTTACTTTCCAGTCATACTCTTTCATAGTATTCTTAAATAAGAAGATTTTAGCATCTTTGGTCATGGATTAGTCTAGAATAAACTTTTGAAATGTTGCCAATTAAAATCAGTTCTACAGGGTGTGTATTTTGTACAGCAGTTAAGACTCCCACACCTCATACTGGAATGCCTGAGTTCAATTTCTGGCTCTGCTCCTGATTCTAGTCTCCTGCTAATGTGCACCCTGGGAGGCAGCACCTGATGGCTCAAGTAGTTGGGAGTTACAGATTTAATACCCAGCTCCTGGCTTTTACATGATGCAACTCTGGCTGTTGGACATATTTGGGAGTGAATCAAAAGATGGGAGATATCTCTCTGTCTTTCTGTCTTTTAAATAAATAAAAAGAACATAAATAAAAACATTTAGTTTTTACCACTTCTACTGATGCACATTTTTACTAATTTTGCATAAATCACCCATCTAAAGTGGGATAAATCTTTCTAACATAATGGTATTACATACTCCACAGTTCAGTGTTTCAAATCAAAATAGTAAGTATTGAGTTCCAAAATCTTAATTTCTATTTCCCAAAATATAAAATGTCTTGCTTTGTTGGCATTTGTTAATTGGTTTTATTTTTATCAACTCTCCAAAGATTAGTAATTTTTCATCATCTGAATAGCTATTTCTTTTCAAAGTCTGGTTATAAAAGATATTATTTAAAATATTTTATGGGGCCATTCAGTAGGAAAACCGTCTTCCATATATTTGAAAGAAGATCACTGTGTGTTTGGTTCTGATTATCAAACCAAAGCAGGATGTAGTTCTAACAAATACAATAATTATTGTATTCCATTCTAATTATGAGACTCAGAAATATAATAATCATTACATAGAATCCTTGAATATTTTTCTTAGCACTTAGCATTTGTTAACTGGGATACAATTAAACGTGCCTATTTTAGCCCCAAATTCATTGATCATAGCCAATCCACTGCCTTTATGAGCAACATAAAAGATTTCAGAGAAATATATAGCAAACAATAAAAGAATGCAATCATCTTGTGACCTTGGTTATTAATAGATTTAGTGCTTCTTTACACCCACTGATGATAATTACAATTTCCTACATAAAACAAAATGCCAGCATCTTGGATGTAGCAACTTGACATGAACATATGAAAGACATACCATATGGAAAACATATGGAAGACTCAATTCCCCACAAGCATATACGCCAAAATCAGTCAAAAAGACAGGCTATGGTAAGAGGCCAAAGAAGAACTTGATGAATAGTAACAAAAGCTAGTGTAATTGAAAGATTTCCCTTTCACCTTTTCCCATCTATCCTATAAGATGGGTACTAGTGTTATTCTCATTCCACAGGTAAGAAAACGGAAAAGCAGTGGATGGGGGGTGGTGTAAGTGGATAACTAACTTTCTTAATGCTGTATAGCTAGAAGGGGTTAGAGCTGGGGCTCAGATCCAGGCAGCTTGCTTCAGAGTCTATGCTTTTAAGCACTAGCCTAAAGATTCCACTCTCAGTGAAACTGTGTGCACATTGCTTTCTGTGAATTTGTCCTTTTCTCATCTGTTTCCCCCTGGTAACTCTAAAAATGTCCTACAAGTCACCAGAATTATTATATAGGTGTGAGTGGATGTATATGTGGAATTACACATCATCTTTAAAAATTGCTTCATCTTGGTGTTCCTTCTTAAATATTCTTGTAGCTTGCTTTTCACCTTTTGCTTTTTTGCTTTATTTGACTTCATTTTTGTAAAATACTTATGTTGGTGGCCTATTTATCTAATTAGTGAAAGAGTGATATGGCTTTCATGATTATTGCAGGAGTCATAGTTTCTTTTATGTTCCACAGGTATGCAATCAATGCACCTTTTAAATTCTATGGAGAGTGGTCCTTCTCTAATTGCAGAAAATCGGTTGCACTAATCACTTTGAGTTGTTGGCCAACATATTTATAGATTTGTACCAGGTGTTCTACCAGAAGATAATTGCTTAACAGTGCAGAGTATTTCAACAGTGTTGATTGTAAAACAAATCCAATATTAACTCCAAATGCTGGTTTCATAGTTCATTCACTCATTCATTCATTCATTCATCCAAAGAAATATATTGTTGGGAGCAGACATTTAACCTATCAGTTAAAATGCTTTCATCCTACATTGGAGTATCTGGGTTCAATACCATGGCAAGCTCTATGAGGAATTGGTGTTGGTCAAATAATTAGGTTCCTGTCATCCATGTGGGAGACTTGGATTGCAATGCGAATTTCCTACTTCATCTCTGGGCCCAACCCAAACTGTTAAAGGCATTTGGGGAGTGAACCAGCAGATGAGTCCTATTTGGACTCTCTCTCTCTCTCTCTCTCTCTCTCCCCCCCCCCCGTCTCTCTCTCCCTCTTCTTTCTCTCTCTCTTTCTCTCTCTCCCCTCTCCCATCCCCTCTCCCTTTCAAATAAAAATACAAATTTTTAAAAAGCACGTTGTGTATCAAGTGTGTGTCAGGTGTTAAGCCAAGCATTAGAAAAATAAAAAAGCATCAGATACATTTCTTGTCTTGAAGACCTTCACAATTTAGTAAACATAATAATCAAATACAGGCTATTAAGAGCCATGAGAAAAAAGAAATACATAAAAATTTTCACAGGACCCCAAATTAGTAAATGACTAATTCTGGCTTGGATTTACAAAGTTAGTCACAAAAGAGATAAGGACATAAATTGAGTCTTAAAAAAATGTGTAGGATCTCACCAGTTGTGGGAAAGGAATCTGTTTCCAGGAATATTAGCACATTTTGGACAGTTGACACACAGAGTGCACATGGGGAACGGTTGGTGAGGAAGCTGTGTGGATCAGGTTGATTCAAATTATGAACTTTTTTTTATTTTAGGGGAAGAAGTCAAGCTCATTTCTTATTAACAGTAGAGAAACATAGAAAACTCTTAATCAGGGAGTGATTGTAACAAGAATAAAACATAAACCCCACTGCCTTGTGATTTTTTTGTATAAAAGTGTCTTCCCATTAAACTTGACATGGTGTCTGGTACATCATAGATATTCTGTAAAGCTAAGTATGTGCTGAATGACTGAATAACATGGTCAGCCTTGCAAACGATAGATTTGACTGCGGTTGGTTGGAAGGCAAGAAGACCATTTGGAAAATTTGTGTTTTTGCATATTTGGCATGAAAGTAAGCTAGGACAGAGAATAAGAACCAAAATGCAAAGTAACTTTAGCACTATAGTGAAGTGAGCTGCCAGTCATTCTACTGACTGACTCAGTGAAATTCTATGCAGAAGACCTCAGTCCCAGAAGAATACCATGCCAACCACCTAGTTTATCATAATCCTCATCCATTCTGCCACCACCTCCCTGAATGTACTATAGTCTCATTCATGGCTGATAGTATCAAACTCCTCCTAAGTAAGTGGTACAAACAGGTCTTCCATGAACTTGAGAAATTGTCCTGTGTTGTAACATTTGTTTATTTTTATTAATATAAAGAGGACAGATTTCATATATTTCATGGGTACAATTCTAAAGAAGGTAACCTCTCTCCATCATTACCCCCCAAATTCCCCTCCTTCATTCCTTTCATTTTTTCTTTAATCTTTGCAAAAACATAATTTCAGTCCACTCTATAGTCACAAGCTTAATGCACCACTAACCATAATATTCAACAAGTAAAAAGCTTTCATCAAATTTTTTAGCTATTTAAATGATAGGATGTCTATCTAAACTGTTGGAAATTCAAACGATTGCTTTTCCTCGCCTAACAATGGGGACTTCCACCATCAGCAAAATTCTACAGCAGCAGTGGCAATCATTATACTAGGCAAAAAGGGGTTATAAATAAGAGACATGCTGAGAGTTATAAATGTATGGAGGATGCTGATGATAAACTATATCAAGGACTCAGTACACATTTAAGTACCATAATTTGTGGCTGGAGCGTGAACCCTTGATGACCCAAAGAGCTAAAAAATTAAAGAAAGGATTACAAGGAAAGTGATTAGAGAATATGATAGACCCCTATTAAAAACCATTATGAAGTGTAAGTGACCATCTTACTAGAATACTATTAGCATTATGTATTTATAAAGATGGATGGAAATTGCTTTTTACCTGATTCCTGGAAGTACCTCTTGAAATGAAAGCAGCAGAAACATTTAAAGAGAAAAACAAAAATTATACAACTGTTATTATTTAGAGTCCTCTTTGTGGACTCAAATTGTTCTTGATCAAAACTTTTTTCTCCCCAGACTCATGCAAGGAGTATAAACAACTATTTTCCTCTCTCTCCTTTTGCCCTCCACTATACTTAGAAACCTAAAATTCTCTAAGTTATAACATCACCAGGTATCTTCCCAGCAACAAGATTTGCCTCAGTGTGAAATTTATGAGTGGAAAAACAATCAAACCTGACGAAGGGGATGTCGTTCCATTTTAAGCACAAACATGATTAATTCTCACATCACATACTTATAAACAAAAGCATGATCAATATTAGATCACTATACCAAGACAGAGACAAACAACATTTGAAAAATCATCAAGCTATGAACAGAAAGAAGAAATAAGGAGAAAAGAGCTGGTTTGAGCAGAAAATGATGAATTTGGCTTTGACTAACGCTGGTTTTTTATGTTAAATCAGTAAATCATCTTCCCTTTTTCACTATTCACTTTTACACTTTTAGATAAGAGGTTTTTTTGTTTTGTTTTGTTTGGGGTGTTTTTGTGTTTTTTTTTTTGTTTTGTTTTGTTTGTTTTTTTGTTTTGTTTTGTTTTTTTGGACAGGTAGAGTGGACAGTGAGAGAGAGAGACAGAGAGAAAGGGTTCCTTTTCCTTTGGTTCACCCCTCAATGGCTGCTGCAGCTGGCGCACCGTGCTGATCTGAAGCCAGAAGCCAGGTACTTTTCCTGGTCTCCCATGCGGGTGCAGGGCCCAAGCACTTGGACCATCCTCCACTGCACTCCCGAGCCACAGCAGAGAGCTGGCCTGGAAGAGAAGCGACTGGGACAGCATCCGGCACCCCGACCGGGACTAGAACCCGGTGTGCCGGCACTGCAGGTGGAGGATTAGCCTATTGAGCCACGGAGCTGGCAGATAAGAGTTTAAGGGAATACATAATACATATCAAAATGCTTCAGCAAGAACAGTACAGAATAATTCCATTAAGAATTGCAACTTTTATGGAGGGCTCCCATGATATATACATTTCCATGCCATCCCCTGTTATTGAGGTCTACAGCTTGGCCTTTGCCTCACCAGAACTACACTCTTGAAGATTCCTAGAAACAAGACATTGTGTATTTACAACTTTGTAACTCACCAGCTTATATAAGTACCCTGTGACAATCGTGACAACTTCTTAAGTAGATGAATAAAAACAAGAGTATAAATCTGCTCTAATTGGTGTTTCCATTTCAACTGACCCAAGTGTGGGACCTGATATCTGTGTTTGCCAGCAGGTTCACATATGGCTGATGGGGCCAGGATGAAATCATGTGTCCTTTCTATTAATGGAATCAGCAGCACATTCAATTTAATCAGAAGTGAAGAAATAAGCTAACATATTTCCTTATGAGGGCTCAGAGCAGTATATTGCTTCTCATCGCTTGTTAGCATCAAACCATTACAATGTCTTTAATTATTTTTTGGCAAAAGGGTCACCATGATCAGCCCACACATTGGCTTGTTATTTCTTTGTTTTTGTCGGTGAGTCAATTAATATGAGAATGTTGTTTCCTTTAATTAGATATATGTCAACACTGTGCTTTCAAAAACACCAAGTATTTGTGCAAACCATCTCTCTCCTTCAAACCTACATGCTGCAGACCACACTTAAATGTGCCTGTAAGAAAGAGATTTATTTATTTCTGAGAAAGATGAGAGTGTAACATTCAAGTAGACATATCAAAGAGGATGTGGGATATTTGACTCTGGAGTCCCGGAGAGAGGTTCAGTATGAATACAGAGATACAGGAGTCATCTGCATAGAATTAATAATGGAAGGGCTGCCAGAAAAGAAATGAAAGAGAAGGATGCCTTAATGAGTGTTGTTAAACATGTCATAGGATGCCTACATACTTGGAACCTAACTCAGTAAGTAAACTAACTGAAAACTACTTTAGGAACATATTTTTGTAACAAATAGCTGAATCTCAGCCATCACATCAGTCAAGCTTCAGTCAATTGCAGTGGCCAGCTGAACAGCCCATGTTCAAATGAGGCAAATGTTGAGCTGTAACCACTAAAGCTTTATGTGTGTGTGTGTGTGTGTGTGTGTGTGTGTGTGAGTGAGAGAGAGAGAGAGAGAGAGAAATAGAGAGAGAGAAATAGAGAGAGGATCATTTAGTTTCGGGAGTACAGTCTGCTGCGGTTGTCACCAAGTCCACAGTGCTGGGCATGCAATGAATAATAAATTCTTAGGCCCACTAAGCACAATCACAGCATTGAGAGCAGAGAGGGTCCCTCATGCCACTCCCATCAAGGCACTGGCCTGTACAGTTGCACACACAGGGTCCTCTGCCCAGGAGGGCCCTGCCCCAGCCAAGCTGTTCTTGCACCTCACTTCTATTTTCTGTGTATAAATGTTGCTGGATCACATTATGGAGTGGCGCTCTCTCTAACTGCTGGTTTTGAGGGCTGCTCGGTTTATGAATTGTTATTTGCTCAAACTTAAATTTAATTCATCTGAAGATTTTGTTTTATCAGTACCATTATTCTAAAGTCTATGTTTATCTTTTTTTTTTTTTTTTACTACTTACAAATAAAAAGTTTATTGCTCTATTGAGTCACTTTCTGTGGCTGGATTGCTTTAACTCTTCTGGGAATAGACAATTTCTTTGGAGAGGAAGGGAGGGAAAGGGTTTACAGAGAATACATTGGGAATAAACATGCTTTCTTTTTCAACATTAAACAACAACTGAAGACATACAAATTTTTAAAAAAAGTAACACAAAGTCAATACAGAAAAACACAAAAATACAAAAAGTTCTGTTAGGTTTAGTCAAATAGTGTATCTCAGAAGTTTAAACTTACGCTTTTGCTTCCAATGCAGATTTTAATAGTGCTGCAAATTGATTTTGTTTCTTTATGAATAAGATGTTTGATTTATATCATAATCTAATTTCAAATTTAAGAAAATAGAAAAAGCCTTAATTTAATTTTAAAACAAGATTATTTATTTTAATTTGACTAAACAGTTTCTCATATGTGCAGTATATCTTTATTTTTTGTTTTTTTTTTAACTTTTATTTAATGAATATAAATTTCCAAAGTACGATTTATGGATTACAATGGCTTCCCCCCATACCGTCCCTCCCACCCACAACCCTCCCCTTTCCCACTCCCTCTCCCCTTCCAATCACATCAAGATTCATACTAAACTGATCCTCTGTAAAAAAAAAAACAAAAAAAGAAATTATCAACTTCCAACTTGACTCTCACTGGGATTAAACATGACAATAGGTCTGATCTGATTTCATCATCATTTAAAAAAAATCATCTATTATTTTTCACTTCATGTTTCTGTGTGGGAGCAAACTGTTGAAATCCTTACTTAATGTTTATCTTAAAGTAACTGAATTAATGATATGGTGAGCATTTGTCCTTGTTTTTATTTTTATTTTTGTTTGTCTGTTTTTGTTTTTGCCTCATGTCATTTGGGGATTCAAGTGGGGTTAACAGCTCCCCTTTCAAGGATGAGCACGCTTCCGTACTCCAATCAGTGCCAGCAAAAATCAGCCCGAGACTTTCACTCTCAGGAAAGATAGCTGACTTTTAGCTGCAGCTGCTAAGCTGGGAAGGCTGTAAGCCTGAAGCTGCTGTTCGGTCTTATCTTCTCCACCCCTCTGGGAGCTTGCCTTAGGATGATGTTAGCACAGAGGAGAGGAGCTTAGAGAGGCAGAGAGAAGGCTTCCTGGTGGCATCATTTAGTCTATCAGATCAAGCTGTGCCTGAAGCCCAACTACCTCTGGATTTATCACTTGCAACCAAAACGTTCCTGATTAATTCAGATACTTGTGTGGAAATGAGTCAACATCAGTACAGGAGGAAAATCGAATTTCTGTCATGAATTTATAGCTATTTCAAGAATGAAGCACTTCCTTTACCAAAAGGCAAGATGGCTACTATATTATTATTTTATAGTAGCATTTGGTTCTTTGTTTTGAGGTGTATAAGCATTAATCTTCCTTGATCAGAGGCATAAAGAATTGTGGAAAAGTGACTGAGATGTAATCTTCCAAGAGAAGTAAGTAGAAATTAAAAATTATGTAAGATTGCTTCACCAGGGAAATTAGAGACAAGGTGAATATTAACAATAACTAACTTCAAAATGCTTCCAACAAGTGTGGAGAAACAACTGATACCCTTTATCTTTCATCCATGAAGAACATCATCCTATAAAAATATATATGTATGTGTGTATATATATATGTATGTATATATATATATATATATATATATACACATATGAGTGTTAGTGTCTGCATCCTGAAGCAGTTGAATGCAAGAAATCATTATGGGATTTGTTGTCAGGCAACCCATGATTGAAAACCTGTTTGCTTGTTTTTTATTACACAATCATTAGGAAAAACATTGTATTTGTCAGTTTTCTTTGCTAACCTGCAAAACAGAAATATAGTCATGTATCTGGCAATATGGTGAACGTTATACAAGTTCAATATAAATTATGCCTGGCTGGTATAGACATTCAATAAGGAGTTACTGTTAAAAACAAATAAACAAATAAATAAATAAATAAAATTCCCCCCCAAAAAAATAACCTAAAGAAAAGGTAAAGGAAACAGTGAACTGGTGACCTGCTCTAATGGTCCCTCCAGCCTCAGAATGCCTGCCCTCGGTGGCCTCCATCCAGCAAGAAAACAATCTCACAGTTAAACTTCTCCCCAGGTCTTTACTGAGACTGTCTTAAAATATAGCTGAAGAATTTTTCCTGATTATAAATTTTTTGTTGATGATTTCTCTTGATCCTCAGTCTGTTAATTTATACCACCTCTCAGGCCAAATTCATATGCTATGGTAAAAAGTAATTGCCAGCGCCACGGCTCACTAGGCTAATCCTCCGCCTCCCGGGTTCTAGTCCTGGTCGGGGCACCGGATTCTGTCCCGGTTGCCCCTCTTCCAGGCCAGCTCTCTGCTGTGGCCAGGGAGTGCAGTGGAGGATGGCCCAAGTCCTTGGGCCCTGCACCCCATGGGAGACCAGGAGAAGCACCTGGCTCCTGCCTTCGGATCAGCGTGGTGCGCCGGCCGCAGCGCGCTGGCCGCGGCGGTCATTGGAGGGTAAACCAACGGCAAAAGGAAGACCTTTCTCTCTGTCTCTCTCTCTCTCACTGTCCACTCTGCCCGTCAAAAAAAAAAAAAGTAATTTATAAGAAGTTTGAGCTTTTTTGGTACCTGAGTTAATATAGTAAATGTTCAGAAGGGAAAACAACTTAGCTTCACTCCCTGACAATAATTTGGGACTTCTGGATCCCAGTAAAGCAATTGTTGATATTGTATAATGAGCCCTACTAAGTGCCAGGAACCATACCAACTGCTTTAATCCTAATATATGAAAGAATTGATAGCTTCATATTATTATACAGATATAAAAAATGAGACTCAGATCAACTGAATGAATCGGCTAAGTCATAGAGCAGTGGAATCATAAACTGCATCATCTGCTGAACTCATAACCCATGTTTTTTTTTAAAAAAAAACTTTTTAACGTTGAATTGATAACTTTATTTCTTTTCATTTAAAAGGCAGAGAGGGGGAGAGAGAGAGAAAGACAGAGAGAGAGAGAGACTGAGAGATTTGTACTCGCTACTTCACTTCCCAAGTGCCCACAACCATGGCTGGGCCAGACCAAAGCTGGAAGCCCAGTGCTGGAAGTTCATGCGAGTGACAGGTGACTCATGTGAGTGACAGGGACCCATGTATTTGAGCCATCATCTCCTGCCTTCCTGGGTGTGCATCAACAAGAAACTGGAATTGGAAGAGGAGCCAGGACTGTGATATGAGTACTGTGATATGAGATGTGGGCTTCCCTAGTGATGTCTTAACTGCCATACCATATTCCTTCCCCAAAAACCAGTGTTCTTAACCATTCCATTTTGCAACCCCTAATTAACCTCTCTACTTGGGGAACTCTGACATGGCCACCTTTGTTCCTGGGACTTGATTTGCAAGGCTTCCCCCAGGGCTTCAGCAAAAAAGGGAAAATGGAAAGAGAAATTTTGAGTGTTTTCCAAGTCTCTAAATTATTCAAGTTTAAGATATTAAAAGAGAGCAATGAGGTCAGAATTCATGCCCCAGAGCAGTATCATGTCTTTACTGTGGCACCTGTCATTTTGTTCAAGAATTACTTACTTCCTTGTCTCCTTCCCCAAGCAGACTATGAACTCCAGGAATAGTCTGTGCTCTGCTCATCTCTGAATCCCATGAGCCTGGCTAAGTGAATCCCACAAATAAGGTGTTTAATATATTTTGATGAATGAATAAATACACCCTTAAGATGTTCATGCGGGAGAGTCCCACAGAACACAGGTGAATCGGTAGAAATTTCCTCATCGAGAGGGCAATGGGAAGGTGAAATCTAGGATGCCATGTGGTTTGGGACAAGTTTACTTATCTAATGCAATGCTAGAGGAATAATATAATTCTTAATTATAAAAATAAGATTTGTTTACTATAGGAAAAAATTAGAAGAATTTTTTAATTACTCATGATCTTACTAGCTAGACATAGCCGTAGTTAACATTTGGTGTTTTTCCTTCCAAACTATTAAATACAGGCATACATATAACTGTTTATATATTTAGTTAACTTAGTTTTTGTCGTAATATTATATTATGAATATTTTCCAGATGTTTTCCAAGTTACTGAAGACATAAAATTCTGCGCAAAATTCTATTACATAGATACTTTAGAATGAATTCAACATCAAAGCAAAGTAGCACTGGACAATTATTTATTGAGCACTTGCTATGTACAAAGCATGAGTGCTAAGCTCTGATGAAATACAACAACAAATGCTGTAGATAGGAGGTGCATGGAGCTTGTGAGTCTCTCTTTTTTTATTTTATTTATTTGAAAGACAGAGTTAAATAGAGAGGTAGAGCCACAGAGAGAGGCAGAGAGGGATGGGGGGGGGGGTCTTCCATCTGCTGACTGACTCCCCAAATGGCCGCAATGGCCAAAGCTGAGCTGATCCTAAGCCAGGAGCTTCTTCCGGGTTTCCCACACGGGTGCAGGGGCCCAAGCATTTGGCCATAAATGGCTTTTCCAGGCCATAGGAGAGAGCTGGATCGGAAGTGGAGCAGCTGGGATTTGAACCAGCACCCATATGGGATGTTGACCCTGCAGGCCAGGGCTTTAACCCACTGTACCACAGTGCTGGCACCGATTCCCTCCTAATGAATTCTTAGGTTATGTACAATATTTTGCTACTCTAAGTAACGGTATGCTGAACATGTTTCCACAATATCACTTTAGAAGTTTTATAAGGATAATATAAGTCAATAAAACTATATTTTATTACAAGTGTATACTTCCATATTTACAAACATATATGGGTAATCTGGGCATATATATACAAATATATATAAATGAAATAAAAATTTTGTGAAACAACACTTATCTTTATGCAGTGTACTATTTTTATTGCATTCTATTAAATTTAGTCTTATAAAATTTGTTTTTCTTTCTGTAATTTTAAGTATTTTACTTATATAAGGTGAATAAATTTAATGTATTTCATATATACCAATTTAAGAGCATAAATTATACTTCCCACCCTATCTTCCTTCCTGCTCATACTCAAATTTGTTTTTCTTTTTTTTTCTTTTTTTAATGTTTTGAAAGATTTTATTTATTTATTTGAGAGGTAGCATTACAGACAGAGAGAGGGAGAGACAGAGAGAAATGTCTTCCATCCACTGGTTCACTCCCCAAATGTCCACAATGGCCAGAGCTGGGCCAATCCAAAGCCAGGATTCCAGTCCCCCATGAGAGCGCAGGGGCCCACGCACTTGGGCCATCTTCCACCACTTTCCCAGGCCATTAGCAGAGAGCTGGATGGTAAGAGGAGCAGCCAAGACGTGAACTGGTACTCGTATAGGATGCAGGCGCTGCAGGCAGAGGCTTAGCCTACTACACAACAATGCTGGCCCCTCAAATTTGTTTTTCAAAATAAGGTGTTGATCCACTACATTGATTATGGTGCACTAATGAGTAAGGGTTTGCAGTTTGAAAAACACTACCAAAGAGCATGGTAAAGCGTCATGCATTGTCACTACAGGACCTAATAAGCACACTAACACCTACGAAGCATGGATCCAGTTACCAGCTATAAGACATCCACATCCCACATCAGAGCACCTGGGTTTGGTCCAAGGCTCCAGCTCCTGACTCTAGTTTCCTACTAATGCAGACCCTGGGAGGCAACAGTGATGGCTCAAATAATTGTGTTCCTGCCACCCACGTGGGAGATCTGGATTGAGTTCCCAGCTGCCAGAACAGCATCCTGGTTGTTGAGGGCACTGGGGTATGAACCAGCAGATGGGAGCTATCTCTGTCTACCTGTTTGAATGTCTCCCATTCTCAGAGGAGAATGTGACTGAGAGTGAGAGAGAGAAAGAAAGTGCTGGTAGCCTTTGTCAATAGTCTACTACTGACAGAAATTGCCCAGAGCCATCGAGACATCCCTGGAAGACCTGAGGTTAATAGGGACCATCATTAAAGCATCAGGCAGAGTATTTGGATGACAGGGTTTAAATGCCCTTTCTTTCTCCTCATAGACCTTGTCATCTTTGATATCAGGAGAATTGCTGAGTTTTTCAACAGTCATCACCAAAGAGGAAGAATAACAATTTTCCCTGGAAATCCAATAGGGTTAGAGACCCAGAAAACCACAGAGGTACTGAGACATCAGCCTTTGGATTTCATGTGACCAAGAAAAGAGGGTAAATGCGCTGCAATTTGTAGAGAGAGTCTCACAAGCAGTGCAGTGGTAAGCGATGTGCTGATTCAAATCAACTAGGAGAAAAGGGTATATCAGAAGTGGGTAAGTGAAGATTGCAGGTTAACAGGGCAGGCTAAGTATCCCAGGCAAAGTTAACTATATAACTGGGCACGAAGCAAAAAGATAAAGAGTGTAGTTTCTGAAGAAATACACATAGAAGGACCAACCACCCTGACTTGTCAACAACTGTCCCAGGTGTAGCCCTAAAGTCCCTGCTTCCCAGGGACCCTCCCAGTCCTAAATATCCAAGGGACAAATGGTCACCTGAGTCCAAGATAGCAGGACTTAGTCTAGATAGCAGGGCTGTTAAAGCCTTATTAATAATGTGGCTTGCTTACCTACTAACAGTAATTTATTCAACACCTATGAGCCCCTATTTTCTCATCTATAGAATGAGAATAATAGTGCTTACCCACTACCAGTGAAAAAGTAGAAACGCTTTTTAGTGGTTCTATACTCACACAGGTTCAGGGTCTTGCCTCAGAGCCAACTGATAACATGATAGTGCCTAAGCAAGGCAGTTGAAGAAGCCACCGTAGTGCAGATGTGGACAGAAAACACTGTAGCGTTGGATGCTAGCCCCATGGCAGCCTTTTGCATGCTGGAATGTTAGGGGGAATTTGGGCAATACAAAAATGATCTGGAAGCCAATATGCTTCCAAGAATGCAGGCAAGATAGAAGTTTGTCAAAAGAAAAGTTTGCTACAATTTTGCACATTTCCTGAGATATCTGTGACAAATATGTAAGCTCTCTAAGTTACTTTGCCTTAAAAACAGAAAAAAAACTGTGGATCATGCCATTAGATGTAGCCTGTCAAGTGTAAAGAAATTGATATTATTCCAACAGATATGATAAACGATCCACATTTTATTGCTTTTACATTGTCACTCACATTGGAGGTGGTTTTTTGACTTGTCTGGATTCATATAGCAGGTTATTTTCATCTGAATAGTTTCATTCTCAGATTTGTATGTTCCAACTGAGTTAACAGCCCTTGCTTTTGTTATTGATGTACACCATGACTAAGCCACTTTATGTTTGTATTTTTACTTCTTCCTGCAAATGTTTCTAGAAAATGACCATACAAATTATTCAAAAGCAATCCAAATTTCCTCCGGTAAAATCACCTATTCAGTAACCAATAGCACTCTTCCAAGAAGAAAATTCTCTCAAAGTTCTATGGCCCAATCTTTCAGAAGGATAGCTTGGCCAGGGGAGGGGAACTTTTTAGCATAAAGTCAGAAAGGCAACGAGAGAGACAGGGAGACAGAGAAATTCTCTCTGATGCTTCACTCCACAAATGCCAGCAACAACCAGGGTTGGGCCAAGCAGAAGCAGGGAGCCCAGAACTCCACCCACCTCCCATATGAGTGACAGGAACCCAAGCACTTGAGCCTTTACCTGCTGCCTCCCAGGATGAGCATTAGCAGAAAGGTGGATTGTAAACAGAGTGGGATCTCAAACCCACACACTGTGATATGGCATTTAGGTATCTAAGTGGTGCCTTAACAGCTATGCCGAGTGTCTATACCCCCAATCATAAAATTTAAAGAAAGGGGAGTCACCCTCTCTATCTTACCTATGCACCACACATTGAATTAGCTGCTTTCATATCTGTTATGAGATGGGTATAAAACTCTCTATTAAGTCTGAAGCAGATAAGGAACTTATGGAAGAGTACAAAGCTATTAAAAATCTTCCAGGCTTTAAACACACATCTCTATGTTGCCAAAGTACATATATAATTCAAATAAATTAAAATTAGCTCTTTACCAAAATTGATTTGCATAAAGCTTCCATTTTTTCAGAGCTTATATATGATGGTTTCTCTTGACTTTTAATCCAAGTTGTTTTTTTAATTTTTTTTATTTTTTTAAACTTTTATTTAATGAATATAAATTTCCAAAGTACGACTTATGGATTACAATGGCTTCCCCCCCATACCGTCCCTCCCACCCACAACCCTCCCCTTTCCCACTCCCTCTCCCCTTCCATTCACATAAAGATTCATTTTCGATTATCTTAATATACAGAAGATCAGCTTAGTATACATCAAGTATGGATTTCAACAGTTTGCTCCCACACAGAAACATAAAGTGAAAAATAATAGATGATTTTTTTTAAATGATGATGAAATCAGAGCAGACCTATTGTCATGTTTAATCCCAGTGAGAGTCAAGTTGGGAATTGATAATTTCTTTTTTTTTTTTTTTTACAGAGGATCAGTTTAGTATGCATTAAGTAAGGATTTCAACAGTTTGCACCCCCATAGAAACACAAAGTGAAATATATTGTTTGAGTACTCGTTATAGCATTAAATCTCAATGTACAGCACATTAAGGATAGAGATCCTACACGAGGAGTAAGTGCACAGTGACTCCTGTTGTTGACTTTACCAATTGACACTCCTGTCTATGGCATCAGTAATCTCCCTATGCTCCAGTCATGAGTTTCCAAGGCTATGGAAGCCCTCTGAGTTCTCCGACTCTTATCTTGTTTAGACAAGGTCATAGTCAAAGTGGAGGTTCTCTCCTCCCTTCAGAGAAAGGTACCTCCTTCTTTGATGACCTGTTCTTTCCACTGGGATCTCACTCGCAGAGATCTTTTGCCAGAGTGTCTTGGCTTTCCATGCCTGAAATACTCTCATGAGCTTTTCAGCCAGCTCCGAATGCCTTTAGGGCTGATTCTGAGGCCAGAGTGCTATTTAGGACATCTGCCATTCTATGAGTCTGCTGAGTATCTCACTTCCCATGTTGGATCACTCTCCCCTTTATTTACTCCATTGGTTAGCGTTAGCAGGTACTAGACTTGTCTATGTGCTCCCTTTGATTCCCAGTCCCTCCACCATGACCAACTGTGAACTGAAACTGATCACCTGGAACAGTGAGACGGCATTGGTACATGCCACCTCGATGGGATTGAATTGGAATCCCCTGGTATGCTTCCAACTCCACCACTTGGGGCAAGTCAGCCTGGGCATGTCCCAAATTATACATCTCTTCCCTCTCCCATTCCCACTCCCATGTTCAACAGGGATCACATTTCAGTTAATTTTCAACACTTAAGAATAACTGTGCATCAATTACAGAACTAAACCAGTCATATTAAGTAGAACAGATAAAAAAAACTACTAAGAGGGATAATGTATTAAGTTGTTCATTAACAGTCAGGGCTATGCTGATCAAGCCACCGTTTCCCATAGTGTCCACCTCACTCCAACAGGTTTCCCTCTTGGTGTTCAGTCAGTCGTCACCGATCAGGGAGAACATATGGTATTTGTCCCTTTGGGATTGGCTTATTTCACTCAGCATGATGTGTTCCAGATTCCTCCATTTTGTTGCAAATGACTGGATTTCGTTGTTTCTTACTGCGGTATAGTATTCTAAAGAGTACATATCCCATAATTTCTTTATCCAGTCTATCGTTGATGGGCATTTAGGTTGGTTCCAGGTCTTAGCTATTGTGAATTGAGCTGCAATAAACATTAGGCTGCAGACCTCTTTTTTGTTTGCCAATTTAAATTCCTTTGGGTAAATTCCAAGGAGTGGGATGGCTGGGTCGAACGGTAGGGTTATCTTCAGGTTTCTGAGGAATCTCCAGACTGACTTCCATAGTGGCTTGACCAGTTTGCATTCCCACCAACAGTGGGTTAGTGTCCCTTTTTCCCCACATCCTCGCCAGCATCTGTTGTTGGTAGATTTCTGCATGTGAGCCATTCTAACCGGGGTGAGGTGAAACCTCATTGTGGTTTTGATTTGCATTTCCCTGATTGCTAATGACCTTGAACATTTTTTCATGTGCCTGTTGGCCATTTGGATTTCCTCTTTTGAAAAATGTCTATTGAGGTCCTTGGCCCATCTCTTAAGTGGGTTGTTGGTTTTGTTTTTGTGGAGTTTCTTGATCTCTTTGTAGATTCTGGTTATTAACCCTTTATCTGTTGCATAGTTTGCAAATATTTTTTCCCATTCTGTCGGTTGCCTCTTCACTCTCCTGACTGTTTCTTTTGCAGTACAGAAACTTCTCAATTTGATGCAATCCCAATAGTTAATTTTGGCTTTGACTGCCTGTGCCTCCCGGGTCTTTTCCAGAAACTCTTTGCCTGTGCCAATATCTTGAAGGGTTTCTCCAATGTTCTCTAGTAACTTGATGGTGTCAGGTCGTAGATTTAGGTCTTTAATCCATGTTGAGTGGATTTTATTTATTTGAAAGGCAGACACAGGAAAACAAACAGAGAGAGCAAGAGACCCTATCTGCTGGTTCACTCCTCAAATGGTCACAGCAGCACAGGCTGAGTTGGAGGTGAAGCCAGGAGACAGATACATAATCCACGTGAGTGGCAGGAACCCAAGTAAATGATCCATCACTTGCTGCCTTGCAGGAATGCATTAGCAGGAAGCTGGAATCAAAAGAGAACAGGAGTCAAGAATCAAACCCAGGTACTCCAATGCAGAGTGTTGGCATCTTAACTGCTAGGCCAAATACTTGCTTCCAAGATCAAGTCTCTGCCAAGGTTTCTTAGGCCCATCCTTGGATTTTGAGCACTCATTCATACCAAATAAGCATAATCTTCTTAAAGGTTATATATAGGTTACAGCAGAATGGGACATCAGATCTTTACCAATTGCTGCTCCTCCGCACGCGGAGGAGCCGCACCGGACCGGGCGCTTGTTGTTCCCTTTTTTTACAAGTCCTTTCTATAGTAAAGTAAGAATAAGTAAACAGCAAACTCCCAAAGCAAGAATGAGTAGAGAGAAATGAGAAAGAACGAAGTAACGAACTTCCCCGCGAACTCTCCAACGCACTCTCCAACCAACCCACACCACCATGCCGTCTCTCTCCTCCTATATAGTCCTCTCCACCAATCCCAACTCGGCTGCCCACACGCCGAGCACGCCGCTCTCCTCCAATCAGGAGCAGCTCCTGCAGCTTGTCAAGTTGGTGAGAGGCAGCTGGGTAGAAGCTGTTTACTTCTCTCCCAGCGCCATATTGTGGGAGAGCAGATGCATAGAATAAATCTCAATTCCAGTAACAGTATAGTCCGAATTGCTCCCCACAACCAATTAGGCAGTAAGTATCTGTGTGTGATCCTGTGCCTGGCTGGGATACTGATTGCCTAGCCCATGAGGTGATTAAGAAAGCATGGCACACCATGCCTCTGGGGAAAGACCCTGGTCAGGTACTCAGGCACACTGAGAGCCACACATGATCTGACTGCTGGTAGGGGGAGGAACCCCAGACACATTTCCCCCACCCCCCACTTCCTATTGAAGGGCCTTGTAATTGTCAACCAGGTAAACAGCTCCCAGGTGTGACCCAGGCCCATAAAGACCACCTGAAAGGCTACATAGGCTACGTGACCTTCAAGCTGATTTGAGAAGCATAGAGACACCAGTATCTGCTTTACCCTATGGAATTAGTGTTGCTACCCTGAACTAGCTACTCCTCTTTGCCCGAGAGCTTGTGCCTGATTGTTAATAAATGGACATGTTTACTGAAACTGTCTCCAGTGCTTCTTGTCAAAGAACATCATCACTCCACCATCCCAACAGTGTGGGCCTCATAGGAGGAAACCACAAGTATCAACTTTGGGGAGAGTCCTTCTTGGTTTGCATATCTCCTCTAAGACTGTGAGATCAGGTAGGTCACTTAAGCTCCCTAAGATTTCCTTTCCTCAGCTGAAAAATAACAGTAGAGAAGATTATATGAGATAGTATTAAAAACAATTACCATAGTGCCTGGTGAACAATAAGATTTTATCAGGATTCATTTCTGAAGTCATTTGCAGGAATCTAGGAGCTAGGTAACTTTCGAAGCAATCTCAGAAAAATCCCAAGAATTAGAATTGATTTCAAGGCCCAAGAGTTATGAGGGCCTACTGAGGCTACTCTGGTTTCCTACAACCCAGTAATGCCTTGTAAGAATCTAGATTAAAAAAAAAGAAGAAGAAGAAATTATCAATTCCCAACTTGACTCTCACTGGGATTAAACATGACAATAGGTCTGAACTGATTTCATCATCATTTAAAAAATCATCTATTATTTTTCACTTTGTGTTTCTGTGTGGGAGCAAACTGTTGAAATCTTTACTTAATGTATGCTAAACTGATCTTCTGTATATAAAGAGAATCGAAAATGAATCCTCATGTGAATGGAAGGGGAGAGGGAGTGGGAAGGGGGAGGGATGCGGGTGGGGGGGACGATATGGGGGGGAAGCCATTGTAATCCATGGGCCGTGCTTTGGAAATTTATATTCATTGAATAAAAGTTTAAAAAAAGAATCTAGATAAAGATTGCTTTGTTTAGGACTTGGCCACTTGTTTGACCAGCCCATAAGAGCTATTATATCCATCTTAGCACACTGAGATATCTAAGACAAATCGGAAAATTCAAAACAGATTTCTTTCCCACAAAATAAAAATGATAGTTTTGAAGAGCAATCAAAGTTATGAAGGAGGGGTTGGTGCTGTGCCGTAGCAGGTAAGCCTGCCACCTGCAGTGCCAGCATCCCATATGGGCACTGGTTTGAGTCTTGGCTGCCCCACTTCCAATCCAGCTCTCTGCTGTGGCCTAGGAAAGCAGTAGAAGATGGCCCAAGTCCTTGGGCCCCTGCAGCCACATAAGAGACCGAGAAGAATCTCCTGGCTCCTGGCTTAGGATCTGTCTAGCTCCAGGCATTGTGGCCATCTGGGGAGCGAACCAGCAGATAGAAGATCTCTCTCTTTCTCTCTTTGCGCCTCTGTAACTCTGCCTTTCAAATAAATAAGTAAATCTTTTTTAAAAATGTTATGAAGTAAAGGAAACAGGACATTGCAATAGAAAGTGATGATACAGTTTACAGGCATCTTAGAAGCATCTCTGAGGGGTAGCATCTGAGCTAGGACCTAATTAGAGAGGCACATGTTGCTTAGTGATTGGATTATGTTCCAAGAAATACATGGTGAGGTGCTTTCATTATTGTATGAACATCACAGAGTGTACTTACATGAACTAAGACAGCTAATGAGGTCACTGGCTGATGTACCTGTCTGGTGCCAGTGTCATGTATGTGGTATACAGTTGACAGAAACATCTTTATATGGTGAATGACTAACTTCAGAAAGTAATTGATGATATAGGGAGAAAGCGGAGGCAATCAATAACAGATCAAATTACATAGAAACTACTAGAGAAGACACAAGAATAGCTTAGAGATATTTGTTAAGATTGCAAAATAAATGCTTCTTAACTTATTCATAATGAAACATCTTACACAGTAGACATAAGGTTAACAATGCCTCAAAATTGTTTGACAGTTTTGCAGTAGTAACTAAAGGAGAAAATACACAAAAAAGACCTAACCCTTTCACTAACAAGGGTTGCCATCTGCAGAGTGGATGCTTCTAATTAATCTTAAAAAAAAAAATAGGGAAATCTGTGTGACTTTGTGTAGGGCATGCAGAAACTCGGTGTTTTTTTAATGTATCATTTTTTTCATAAAATTTTAAATATTTGATGCCTTTGTACTAGCAGAAATATGAGAACCACAGAACCAAATAAGAAAAACAGATAAGCATTACGGGGTCAGGAAGGAAAACGGAGGATGAAAAAAAATGGTGACATCCAGCTTCTGGACAAAAGGATGCAAGTCCCAGAGGAGCCTGATGCTGTCTTGCCAGCCAGAGAAAGTTCCATGTTCCTGAGTCAGAGCCCCATAGGACTTGTCCCTAAAAGATATGTCAAGGAGCCTCACTAAAGAACTAATGAGGCTGAATTTATGCTTTCCCGTACACAACATTACTTTCCATCTTCAGATTAAATTTATTGGGATGTTTTGTGAGCAGAAACATTATGGTAGAGAATTACAGTGGTTATTTTTCCTTCATTTCACAAAATGTACTGAAAACCATTATTATACCAGGTAGCACCAAGGGCTTGGATGTTGAGAGGGTTGGGATTTGCCCTTCAATGGTCCTATCACCAATGTGTTAGACCAGTGCTTCTGAGTGTGAATTCCCAATAGAAGGAAATCAGCTTGCCCAGTGTTTGAGCATAAGTTCTTGAGTGAATTGCAGGCTAAAAGCAATGGGAAGTTAAACCATCACTGTGAAGCTAATAATGAATTAGCATATTCCCTCTGGAGTGTGAAAAGGGAAGTGAGAAGCATGGCTAATCCTTAGCCTCCCAGAGGAGGTCTGAGAAAACTAGTCAGTTATTCAACAATTTAACATTTTTCAATGCTGTTTAACATTCAATAACTGTAAGTGGAAATCAGTCCTGGCTACTGCTTATTAAAACTAATAGAGCATTATCAAGAAACATTAATAATCTTGGCATTGTCAAAACATGCATTTCCAACAAAAATGAAAATCAAATGGAAAGAAGCAAATGCCACCTGGGGGTTAGTAAACAGCACTTGATATCATCTATAATTCACTTTAAAACACAAAGTGTATCAAAAAGCAAAACATTCACTCAGTGAAATCAATATAGCATATACCACTTCAACGCTATGTATCACAAAAACCTCAGCTTTCTTTCCAATATTCTTCATGTTTGCATTCTACAAGGTTGTATTCTTAACTTAAGCCAAAGTTGTACATTTTTCCCCCATACTGATCATTAAGATAACTCAGTTTCTGATCATTATTGTTTGTTTTGCTCAAACAAATCTAAGCTCAGATAACTACTTGAAAATATACCTGTATGGAAAATGATACCCTAATCCACTGTCTGTGGGAATGTAAACTGGTAAAACTACTATGGAAGACAATTTGGAGATACCTCAGAAATCTGAATATAGTCCTACCATATGACCCAGCCATCTCACTCCTCGGAATTGACCCAATGAAAATTAAATCAGCAAATAAAAGCTATCTGCACCCCCATGTTTATTGCAGTTCAAGTCACAATAGCTAAGACATGGAATCAACTTAAAAGCCTGTCAACTAAAGACTGGATAAAGAAATTACGGTGTATGTACTCTATGGAATACTACACAACAGTAAAAAAAAAATGAAATCTGGTCATTTACAACAAAATGGATGACTCTGGAAAACATCATCTTTAGTGAAATAAGCCAGTCCCAAAGGGACAAACACCATATGTTCTCCCTGATCTCTGATAACTAAGAGAGCACCTAAAAGGAAACCTGTAAAAGTGAAATTGACACTATGAGAAACAATGACTTGAACAGCCCCTCTCTTGACTGTTGAGGAACAAATTTTAATTTTTTAAAATTTTTTTAAAAATTTTTTTCCTTCTTAATATCACTGGTTGAACTCTTAACATAGAATTAATCATATGTGCATAAAGTCAACTGAAAATAAATCCCAGTAAAAAATAGGAGTGGGAGTAAGAGAAGGATGAGCTGTAATAGTTCTGTATACATCCCCATGAACTTATTTCTAAGGGAAAGCTAAAAACTTGCCATGGGCCTCCAAATCTCATTAGGCTGGGTGGTAATAATGCCATCTTAAGTGTTAAAGTATTAAGTGTTTAACTGGTCATATAGATAAGATTAAGTGTTAAAGGGATCATATAAATAAGATCAAGTGTCTGGTAATAACAATAAGTAGAATTAAAAAGGAGAGAATGTTCCAACATGGGAAGCAATCCACACAGCAGACTCATAGAATGACAAACGCTCTAAACACTTTGACCTCAGAATCAGCCCTTAAGGCTTTCTGGTCAGGCTGAAAAGCCCATGAGAATATTTCAGGAATGGAAAGCTGAGACACTGTGGAAAAAAATTTTTGTTTAATGTCCTACATAAAGGATCTCTGTGAATGAGACCCCAGAGGAAAGGAGGGCCATCAAAGGACGTACTTTTCTCTGAAGGGAAGAGAGAACTTCTACTTTGATTATGGCCCTGTCTAAATACTGACCTAGACTGTGAACTCAAAAGGCTTCCTTCCATAGCCTTGGCAGCTCATGTCAAGAACCTCAGGTGATCACTAATCATACATAAAAGTGTTAATTGTTAAATTTGTTAAATTAACAGGAGTCACTGTGCACTTACTCCCCATGCAGGACCTCTGTTCTTAATGTGTTGTACTATGAGAATTAACTGTAAAACATGTTCTCAAACAGTTCTTTATATCTTGTGTGTGGGGGGTGCAAATTGCTCAAATCTTTACTTAGTACAGAGTTTGTCTTCTGTGTGTAAAGTTAACTAAAAATGAATCTTAATGAAGAATGGGATGGAAGAGGAAGGAGGAGGTGGGATGGGAGTGGGGTAAGGAGGGCGGGTAAGGTAGGAAGAACCCCTATGTTCCTAAAGTTGTACTTATGAAGTTTGTATTCATTAAATAAAAGGTTTCTAAAATAAACAAACAAAAAACATGATTCAGAAAATACACATTATATTGAACTTTTAAAAAAAGACAATATAACATGTATGGGCAGAGGGAGGGGTGTCCTAGGAGCAAAACACTTATCAAAAATATTCATCCTGAGTTTGGGGGCTTGAATGAGGGGGCCATTTACACAAAAGCATAGCAGGTAATTTTAGAATCTTTATAATTAAGTCGCCTTCATAGAACCAAAAAGCAAAAACCAGATTCTGTGCACTAAGCACTTTAGATTTCTCACATGATGTTTCATTTGGTTGGGAACAAGTTGCCATCTCTTAGAATGGGTATTTCTATCCTAGTATGACAAAACTGAAACAGTGTTTAAGTAAACTTCCCAAGATCAATTAACCAAAATTTAAATCCATGTCCATCTGGATCTAATATCTACCTATGGTGCACCAATATCTTGCTAACATTAATTGCCCATGGCTCACTCTCAGCCTTTCCCATGAAATGATACCAAGGAAAAAACCAAATAATATCTGATTTTCTACAGTTTTTCTAGAACTAATGAATTGTAAGGAACACTGCTAATTATCTGATTAAACATCTAATCTCAGATGGATTTATGACATTTACCTGCAATGTTCAGCGCTAATAGCAATATCACTGAAAATTTCCACCTGGTAGATTCTTTTTGCTACTTAGTATACCATTTTTAATGTTGAAACATATACAGTAATATTCTCAGAATTCTTTTTGTCTCAGTGATGGACAGGAACTACATTCAATTCTATGATTTGCTGTTTGTAATTTTAGCAATTTAGAGAAGTCTTCAGTTCAATAGCATTAAGTTTAGCTTTGGATTTCAAAAATTCCAGGAACCCAGCTGAATCAGTCAGGAATCTTCATTGCAAATTACACAAATAGAACTAGAAGTGGCTTAAGCAAAACAATAAATTTAATGGCTCATATGACTAAAGAATCCAGTAGCAGTGTGACTTCAGGTACAACCTGGCCCTAAATAAGCTCTCCACATATATTGGTAAAATGACCGCTAGCACTCCAGGCCTGTGTTTTGCAAGCCTGAATGACCATACCAGAAGGAGAAGGCTTTCCAAATAGCTCCAGAAGTCTTCAGGTTAAACTTCACTGGGTCAGTTCACTGTCAAAGTAAGTGCCATGACTAGCAACTAGAAATGCTGATTGGCTAGACTGAGTCACCTACTCATCACATGAACTTGGGAGTGGATGGGGTGGGAGAAAGGAGGTATCCAAAAGGAAAATTGAGAGATACAGTTTTCCAGAGAAAGGAAGGCGGATTCTGAGCAGACAGAAATAGCAGGTGTACATTCTGATGGTTCTTTTGTTTGTGGTGCCAGCGGTTTGTTTTTTGTTGGATATTAACATGACAAAACATAGAAATTCATTAAGAATTTACCTCAGGAATATAATAATCTCAGGACAATATAATCAACTCAGTTCAAGAATTATTTGATATATAATATGCCTACAAGCAATAAATTCCAGGTTATAAACACTGGCCCTGCGAAGCACTGAATTATTCCCTAAATCTATGGCCCCCTAAGGGATAGGCTGAAGTACTCCCCACCTGAGGCCCAAATAAGACCATTATGAAAAGGGTTTCCAGGAATATGGGTTCAATATTCAGATGCAGTCTCAATATCTGGTTTTGGTCTTTCCTCTATTCTGCCCTCCATCTTAATTGGGGAGCATTTTGAGACTTTAAGAAAGCAGATTAATATACAAGAGACAGACCAAGATTACAAAGCAGAGGGAGAGGGAACTGGAAAAGGTATTCAAGAAGCAGGGTATAATCCAGCAAGTAAGCATAACATCAGGGCATCCCAGATACTGGTGTTATTTGGAGTGAGGAAAATGGCAGCCTCAAGGTTTCCTACAGCTTTCTAACCAACTACCTAATACAGGACAGTAACAAGAGGTTCTAGAAAGGAACTAATATTAAATTCTAGTTTCAATTCCAATGGGGTAACTGGTGTGCTACTTAGGAAGACAAGGTAGTTATGGCATTCTAGATATTGGGTTTACAATAATCCACTCACTTCACAATACATCTGATGATGTGCTCTTTGTCTCAGGAAAACTTCAGCAGTCTTAAAAACACTAGGTTTCTTGGAGCTGGTCATTTAGGGAGTGAGCCATTGAATGGAAGATTCTCTCTCTCTCTCTCTCTCTCTCTCTCTCTCTGCCTCTCCCTCTCTCCCTATAACTCTGCCTTTCAAATAAACAAATAAATCTTTAAAAATAAGAATCCTAGGTTGCATGTATATGACAACATACATTGTGCATACTGTATGTGCTATATACAGTAAGTCAAGTGCTTGGCATGCAGTACAGAGAAGCTAAGATCCATGAAGATTACGTATCTTTTTACAGCCACAGATTAGTAAGCAATGGGATCCTATTTTGGAAGCAGGTCTGTCTGATTCAGAGAGTCCAAGCTTCTCCCAGAGATTCAGAGTTCCCTACTTCCCAATTCTGTGGCTGAGTCTTAACTACTTTCCAATAAATCTCCATGTTGCCAAACTCCTGCCTACTGCCTTCCTAGGTCTCCAATTGTCCTCTGCTCCTGAATTCTGCCTTGGGCATCCCTGGTACCATCTGCTCTGACTGTAGCTGTTATACTTGATGAGCTTCTTCATTTCATAACTCATCACCTAGGCCAGATTTGCTCCCAGAATTTGCAGACAGGTTTCTTTTCTTGCTCATTTTTGCCCAGGTGGACTTTCCAGATTCTAGTATCTCTTAATCTACCTTATCTTGCTGACATTACTGAAATAAACCTTTGCCAATCCTGGGAAAATAACTGTCATGTTTTGTTGCCTTCATGGATATCTGTCAACAGAGAGAAAGAAAAAAAGGTCTTTAGATTTATTCCTTGTAAAAAGTTTCAACTTTAGCCTTTTTATCCACAAAGTATAAAAGTTCAGTGTAAAAAGATGAGATTGTGACCTATGTAATCCAAAAGTGTATTGTTTTATTGAGAAAATCTCCAAGGGATGCTGCAGCTACTCTGGAATGTAACCTGGCAATATAAATAAAGTTGATATACACATGAATTTCAGGTTCTCAGTACTGCTTCTCAAACTATACAGGCAGAAGCTACAGACCTTAAGGGTACGCACACCCCTCATGATCACACCAGGAAAGTTGGCCAAAACTTAGATCAACCTGGATAGGGGAGAAATTGAATAAATCATAGTACAGTGAATATAAGACTACACCCCTTTAAAACAATGAGCTAAATAATCATTAAGTATTACCTATGGGAAAGTCCAGTCCCTTAGACCAACCTGACACTGCAACCTCACCAGCACACACTCAGTGACCCATAGACACAGATCATCCTTGTATATTCCTCACTGAATATCACCCTCACCTAGCCCCATCCAGGTCTAAATTCTTGGCTCATCTCCTCACTTTGGCCCCATCTTTGTCCTTTTGGCCTTTGTTTTCTATTTATCCATCTTAACATTTAACTTTCAATGTTTCCACTGGACTGTAACTGCAGCCTTCCAAAGAATGAGTTCCATCTATACATATGGAGCAACAACGAATGTTACAGAGAAATATTACACAGTGTCACTTTGGAAAAGTACATGGTGGCCACGGATGCAGATACAAATATAGTTGTAGACATGGATAGTCACATTTAGACATTTGTGTGATCTTGAAGAAAGTTATGGGGAAAATATATTATTTGAGACATTTATTAATAGGTGCTTGTAGTTTGTTGACTTTCTTGGAAAAAAATCAAGTGGTAAACATTCATTACAAACTTAAAATCTCAGCCTGACCAGAGATGAAACAATTTAAAAACCTTTAAAGATGTATTGAGAAAATCCAGGCTCTTTGAAAAGACACATTTGTCACTACCAAAAAGAGACAAGTTTAGGTAAAAATAATTTTTAAAACCCATGCTGTGGAGATAATGCAGATAGTTCTAGGAATCTGGTCAACCTGCCAAAAGCAAGCATTTAAGATCTTCAGCTCCAATTGTTTGTTCTTTCCTTATTGCTGGGATTTCATGCTCATTTCTTCTTGTTGGGTGACCAAATTGAGGGAGACAGAGATGCTTGCCAGCATTTGCTCAGCCCCTCCCTGCTCAGTCCCGAGAACGCATGAACTCTCAGCCATCTTGGGGTTCAGGGTTATCTGGGCGTCTGCCTTGGTAGCGGAATGTTCCTATGGTGGTCCCGACTTCCCGGTGACCACTGACATTGATTTGCCTTATCTTGTTCATTGCCGACCTCTCCAGGCTGTCACTGGCGAGGCAGACTCTTGCGGAATCGTGGTCTACAAACCTGGTACATGTCCTGTCTCTCTGGTCTACCTTGCTCTCCCGCACCCTACTGGCACCTTCCATCACTTGTTCCTGCACAGGTGGATGGTATTCCTGTGATGGATGCCCAGAGGCTCTCACACATAGTGAAGTGGGGGCCTTCACCTGCGTGGGGCCGTAGGACTGCGCCTGGTTTTGGGGAGCACTCTCCCCATCCCTCATTCTTTTCCCACTGTCACTATTCTGGGCAGGCCGGTGGTCATTGCTTGGAGGACCCCATGAGGTAGACAGGGTCTGTAATGGTTACATTGCTACATATTTAGTGCCTTGCCCAGGAGCGCCACCGGGGCCCTGACACTGGCTGCCTTCACACCCTTCTCCAATAGCACCCAGCCCCACACTCACTCCATCTCTTACACTGCAATGGCCCTTCCTGGGGTTATGCTTCTTTATGGCAGTCTGGTGGACAAATACGCCTTCCTTGCTGTCATTCCTGTTGATGGAACCATATCCATTTCTCACACCGAATCATATTTACTGCACCAAAACCTTCCTTGCAGTGAGGGCTGTCTGCGCCAGCAGGTGCTGCCACTGATATGAGGCTGCCTGGGACACCACTCCCAGCTATTAACCTTTACCCATCAAACTGGAAAAAAAAAATTTTTTTGCACCACTGATAACTTCAGAAGGTGAGGATGGAAATGGAGACTTTGTGAATGCATATTCCACATATTTTAGAATTTAGAAATTTTTAATTTATTATAGCAGTTGAAGTTATCATACATTATTAACATGATGTTGGAAGAAGACTTTAATAACAAATTTTAAAGGGGGATGGGATGCTCTATAAATATACCCACGAGGGAAAAGGGTCATAATGAAAACATCACCCTTGTGTGACTCCACAGACACCATATACCTCATTCTATCCCCTAGGAAAAGAACTCAAGAATACTACGGGAATTATACTCTCTGAAGTTACACAACGCAGAGGCCTGGTGTAAGTCATTCCAGCCCAAAGGAACAGCAAAGGTAAAGCAAGGAGAGTGGAATCTATGAACAGTGTGAGGTTGGCAAACCTGTGAAGGACAGGAAATTCGAAGCCAGAAAGGACAGCACAAACTGCCAGACCTGCATTTTGCTACCAGATCTCAACATGTTTTTCTCCAATAGAGACGTGATAGATAACATTCTTGCTTACAACACACCCCTATAGGCACATCACTGTGTGATAAAGCCCAGCACTGTAATAATCTGTAATCACCTTTTGGTAATAACTATCAGCACATTAGGGATGGTGGTATCTCTCAAAGGATTTCAGCATACCTAAGATAAGCCTCAGGTTATATGCAATTCCCCCAGATGTACTTGTACACTGTAACTTTCATTTCCAATCAAGAAAGCACATCAAATGCAAAGGAGACTGACAAAATAGGAATTGAACAATCAATCTTCTCTCATTTGTTAAAAAAAAATCTTCACAAGCTTTAGTGCTTTATCATGAGCAGTAAGTTACATGAGACACAGCTAAATGTGACTGCACACATCTAGTTGATTGCAACACATCTGGATGCTTTGACTTCATATTTCTAAACGTATTTGTTAGAAAATGGATAATGGGATATGATTCATATTTTTAATGTATTTAATTGAAAGGCAGAGTTACAGAGAGAGAGAGAGAGATCTTCCAACGGCTGAAGAGAGGTCTTCATTCCAAAATGGCCACAACAAGGACTGGGCCAGGTTGAAACCAGGAGCCAGGAATTTCATCCAAATCCCCCACATGGGTGATAGGGGCCTAAAGCATGCAGGCCATCTTCCCATGCTTTCCCAGGTACATTAGCAGGGAGCTGTATGAGAAGCAAAGCAGCTGGGACTCAAATAGGCACTCACATGGTATGCTGGTGTTGCAGTGGCAACTTAACCCACTGTACCACAATGCCTGTCCCTGATTCATATTTTAGAATGTCTTCTTTAATAATTCTGAAGGGAGCAATATCTGTCATGTACACATCCACAGGCCAAGACATGAGTCATGAACCGACCATCCTTGTATGTTCTTCATCCAGTGCATCTTGACCTGGTTCTAAGCAATACCAAATTTTTGTTTCATCCAATTGTGAACCTATCTTCAGCTCTTTGCACTTTGGTATTTGAACCTCCTGACATCTAACCCTCCACACTTTCTAATGGACTCTGATTTCAACATACTTGATGACCTCTTCTACTTGTAGGCCACCTGACAAAGGGGAGACAGATTTGACACAGATTTTGCCTTCTTATACTCAATACCCACCACTAGCCTTGATGGAAATCCCAGTTGGGCCAGTCTCAAAACTTCCTTGAGAAAATTATTTAAAGTGATGGCATAGTGGTTAAGATGCCATTTGGGATGTCCACAGAGTACCTGGGTTCAGTTCCCAGCTCCACTCCTGATTCCAGCTTCCTGGTAACTTAGACCCTGAGAGGCACCAGGTGATGGCTAAAGTGTTTAGACCCCTGCACTAATATGGAAGAACTGGACCGAATTCCTGGTTCCAAGCTTTGGTCACTGTAGGCATTTGTGAGAGTAAACTAGTGGTTGGGAAATCTCTCTATGTTTCTTTCTCTCTCTGACTTTCAAATAAATAATGTTTTTAATTATGAATTTAATACAATGCTGTTTTTTTGAGAGGCAGAGTTAGACAGTGAGAGAGAGAGACAGAGAGAAAGGTCTTCCTTCTGTTGGTTCACCCCCCAAATGGCTGCTAAGGCCAGTGCGCTGGACCGATCTGAAGCCAGGAGCCAGATGCTTCTCCTGGTCTCCCATGCGGGTGCAGGGCCCAAGCATTGGGCCATCCTCCACTGTATTCCCGGGCCACAGCAGAGAGCTGGACAGGAAGAGGAGCAACCGGAACAGAATCCGGCGCCCCAACCTGCACTAGAACCCGGGGTACCAGCGCTGCAGGCAGAGCATTAGCCTAGTGAGCCGCAGTGCCGGCCTATGCTGTTTTGATTATTGTTGCCCTGCAGAATGTCTTGAAATCTGATATTGTGATGCCTCCAGCTTTAGACATGAAATAATAGAACAGAATAGAAACCCCTCAAATTAACCCATGTGTCTACAACCAACTGATTTTTGAAAAACAAGCTAAAATCACTCCCCGGAGAAAGGACAGCCTTTTCAACAAAAGGTGCTAGAAAAATTGGATCTCCACATGCAAAAATATTCATATAAGACCCCTAACTTACAGTTTTTACAAAAAATCAACTCACAATGGATCAAGGATCTCAATAAGACATGAGATCATCAAATCACTAGAGGAAAAAAAAGGGAGAACTCTGTAAGACATTGGCATGGAAAAGAATTCTTGAATAAGGCCCCAGAAGCGCAAGCACTAAAGGCAAAAATAGATAGATGGGATTACATTAAACTAAGAGGCTTCTGCACAGCAAAGAAAACACTGAACAAAGTGAAGAGGCAACTGAATGGTAGAAAATATTTGCAAACTATGTATCTGATAAAGGATTAATACTCAGAATATAAAAGGAGTTCAAGAAACTCAAAAATAACAACACAAACAGTCAAGAAATGGGCAAAGGATGTGAACAGGTATTTTTCAAAGTATGAAATGTACAAATGGCCAACAGATATATGAAAAAATGCTCAAGATCACTAGCTATCAGGGAAATGCAAATAAAAATCACCCCAGTTAGAATGTCAATCATTGAAAAATCAAAAAAGAAAAACAAATGCTAGCAAGAATGTGGAGAAAAAGGTACCTTAAACACTGTTGGTGGGATTGAAAACTAGTGCAACCATTATGGAAGACAGTCTGGGGATTTCTCAGAAATCTGAAAATAGATCTGCCATATGACCCAGCCATTCTATTCCTGGGAATTTACCCAAAGGAAATGAAATCAGTGTATGAAAGTGTTATCTGTACCTCCCATGTTTATAGCAGGTCAGTTCACAGTAACTAAGATATGGAATCAATGCAGATTCCATCAACTGATGACTGGATAAAGAAAATGTGGTATATATACCTGATGCAATACTACTCAGCCATAAAAAAAGAATGAAATCCTGTCTTTCGCAACAAAATGGATGCAATTGGAGACCATTGTGCTTAGTGACTTAAGCCAGTCCTAAAAAGTCAAATATATATTTTATCTGCTTTGTGGTAGCTAATGTATAGAATACAAAAAATGTAACATATATGAATGAAATTGACATGTTAGGATCTGATTATTGTTTATAGTTCCTGTCTTTGGAAGAACAGTGGTCTTTCGACTTTCTACTTGTTGAATTTTTTCTTTACTACAGGATTAAGCCTATGATTACAAAGTACATTAGGAAAAAGTTTTTTCTTTCTTTTTCCCAAAGAAACCTTTTATTTAATGAGTACAAATTTAATAAGTGTGGCTTTAGGAATATAGTGATTCTTCTCACCATACCTGCTAGAGAAAATTTTATCACAAAAATTAAGAGAAGAAAAGAAAGGAAAGAGGATGGAGGGAGGAAAGTATCATTATGTTATTAAAATTGTATTTATGAAATATGTTCTCTTTATATTAATAAAAAATAATTATCAGAGCAGGCAAAAATCTCTAGGTAGAACAAAAGAAAGAGGCACCTTGCAAAAAAGATATCTAGAAGCACTAAGTTACTGCTGTCCATTTCTGCACTACTAATAGCCAAGGTCAGCCTATGCCCTGGGTACTACATTTAAAGGTCTTAGCCTTCAAGAAAAAAATCGTGAGTTTAGTATAGTGGATACTAGGGGAGGAGGCTGGGGAGAGTGGAACTGGGGAGTACAAAATTACAAAAATTCAAACTTGAGCCAATGGAGAATAAACCAAAAAAAAGGAGCTGAGTTGACAATGACTAATTCTGTGCTAGGAAATAAACTGTGAAAAGTTTCTAAAGTTGCTACTTAAGCAAATATAACACACACACACACACACACACAAAGAAATAAGTTGAGCTTTTGGTACTAACTTCAATCCCTCCACACTTGGGAACTTATTGGGAAAAAAAAGCAACTCTGAGCCACACATGGTTTTAACACACGGTTCTTAAATATTCTTCTTTTGCCTTGCTTGTCTCCATGCGAAGGAATAATTTCTGATTTCATGGTTTTTACAGACATTGTAGAAAATTCTACCATTGCATGCAACTGTTCAAAGTTCACACCCTAAGCACAGTATCTTAGGGCTTACAAATCAACCTGAGAGTGTTTTTATAGGGTCATTTTTCCTTTTAGCTCAAATTGTAGCTTAAAAGGTATCATAACTTGATGGGTGTTGTACTTGGTGGCAATAAAGACACCAATATCTTACTTGCAGTAGGCTTCACACTTTTATGAGACCCTCTTGCTCCCTGTTTACTTTTATGTTACTTGCTTGGCTCCTGTATGCATTTCAGTTTATGTCTCTCATATTATTTTTGTCACTTTATCTATATAGCTTTCCATCTGCTGCTACTCATATCTAAGCAATATGGGATTTAAAGTGGCTTCATCCTCCACTGTTCACCTTCCAAAGTTGACTGCTGCTGCCTGTTACCTATGAATTCTTTTCCCATCTTCCATTCCCCACCTCCTCTTCTCTCCCTCTATCTCCATTTCCCCATCCTTCTCACACCTTACCCAAGGATTACAAAGAATTCATACTGAGTACTACCTGAAAAGTACCCCTTACAGTACCAAAGTCATGACACTACCTGACTTGCTGAGTTACATCATTGGGTCCCCAGCCCAAGCTCTGGCCAGGAAACTCTTGGAGTTCTCATGAATAGTCTCATGGCCTTCCATCTACACAGCCTGAATAAAACTATTTCTAAAAAAAAATGATTCGTGATAGCACTTGAAAAATATTTCACCCAGCTCAGTTTGTAAATCACATAAATTCACAGGCTCAGACATGTTTCTAATCAAACATAAAATCACCTCATATCACATTAAACCACCCCAAATTATTTATATGACATCTTCAGGGATAATCTATTCTTTAAATTTTCAGTGATTCACAACTCTCTATCTGGAGAAAAGAAAGTGCAGCAATAGTAATAACATTTTTAATTTGGGTGTTTAGGGTTGGATATATACTGTCTACAGTGGCAATTACCTTACTCTTTCAGTGTCATGGGATTAATGTCTGTGTCCCTCCTAAAACTCATAGGTTGGAGCTCTAATGCCTAATGTGATGTTATTTGGATGTGTGACCTTGGGGAAGTAATTAGGTAGTTCTTTCAGATATTATGATCATCATGATTATTATCATCATTGTTATTAATTTAAGACAGAGAGCTCCTTTCCACTGTTTCACTTCCCCAAATGTCTGCAATGGCCTGGGGCCAGAACCAGAAGCTGGTTTCTCAATCCAGGCCCCTGATGTGAGTGGATAGAACCCAGTCACCTCAGTTATCACTGCTGCCTCCCAGGGTCTGCCTTAGGAGGAAGCTAGAGTCAGTGACAAGAGCCAGAATCATTACCAGAATCAGGAACTGAACCCAAGCACTTCCATATGGTATGTGGGTATCTTAACCAGTAGGCTACAGGCTCACTCCTAGGAAGTAATTAGGTTTTGATTAAATGTAAATGTAAATGATGAGTTTAAAACCCTTAGAAGAGGGTAAAGCTAAAAACTTGCCATGGGACTCCAAATCCCATTAAGTTGGCAGGTACCAATGCCATCTTACTAGTTAAAGTGATCAGTTTAAGTTCATAATTGATCATAAAGGTAGGATTAAGTGTCAAAGGGATCACATAAATAAGACCAAGTATCTACTAATAATAGATAGAATTAAAAAGGAGAGAATGATCCAATATGGGAAGTGGGATACACAGCAGACTCATAGAATGACAAATGCCCTAAACAGTACTCTGGCCTCAGAATCAGCCCTTAAGGCATTCAGATCTGGCTAAAAAGCCCATGACAAAATTTCAGACATGGAAAGCCAAGACACTGTGGCAAAAAAAGACCTAACTCAAGGATCTCTGTGAGTGAGATCCCGGTGGAAAGAACAGGCCGTCAAAGAAGTGATCACTGACATCATAAATAAGAATGTCAATTGTTAAATCAACAACAGGAGTCACTGTGCACTTGCTCCCCAGGTAGGACCTCTGTCCTTAATGTGTTGTACCATGAGAATTAACAGTAAAGCTAGTCTTCAAACAGTACTTTATACTTTGTGTGTCTGTGTGGGTGCAAACTATTGAAATCTTTACTTAGTATAGAGTTGATCTTCTATATATGAAAATAATTAAAAGTGAATCTTAATGAAGAATGGGATAGGAGAGGGAGTAGAAGATTGGGACGGTTTGAGGATGGGAGGGAGGGTATGGGGGGAAGAACTGCTATAATCCAAAAGTTGTACATATGAAATTCATTTTTATTAAATAAAAGCTTTTTATAAAAGAAAAATAAGAGGGAAACTAGTCTCTCTCTCTCTCTCTCCCTCTCTTTCTCTCTCATTATATACACATACCATGAAAAGTCCATATGAGCACACAGCAAAAAGGCAGCAATCCAGAAATATGAGAAATACATTTCTATTGGTACAGCCACCCTGTGTATGTATTTTGTTGTAGCAGCCCCAGCTGATTAGGCCACCTGGTAACAAATGTAATAATCATAAAAATCAAAATTAATAAACTGTAGTTGCACATCTAATGGCCAATCATCAGCCATTAATTTCCCTATATGCAGAACTAGCCATGTTGTTTATTCGTTGGTGACTCTGAATGAAATGGGCTACATTAATACAACCATCTGTTCTGTTTGATTTGATAAGTGGCATTAAGAAAAGAAACAGCAAGTTTATAGTCAGTAGAACTTAAACTTATGTAACAGAAGGTAAATGATCGTTCATTTGGGGGAGCTGAACAGAACATTCTCCAAGGATATAACTTAAATTAATGCTTGTTCTGTAACAATTCAAGTTGGATTTTTCATTTGGATGGTTTTGTTTCCAGTGGACTTAATAAAAGTTATGAATATTCACACTTTTGTGACTTGAATGAATTGTTTCATTTTATCACTCCTCCATGCTTCATCTGTGATAAAAGCAAAAACATTATATAAGGATTCCAAGGCCAATTAAGTTATTCAATAATTGTTTTTACTTTCTTCTCTGTGAAGAATATTGATGCTGTCGTGTTTATAGAGTTTCTCTCTGATTGTGGTATTAGAAGATTTTTCAATCCTTTCATGGCAGGAGTAAGGCTGTGCCCAATGTTTAACATAAAAGGTTATCCTCCTGAAAACTCTTTAAATGGATCATCAGAAGTCATTCTGGCAGAAGTAGAACTAAATGCATTAGGAGCTAACTGGGAACAGCTGCTTTGCTGAACCAAACAAGATAGAGTTCTCAGCATCAAAACAAACCTGGGCAAAACGTGCTGCTGTTAACGATGTGTTCCTCCATGAGAACTGAGAAATCCTTAGTTGCTTTACATATGTGGATATAGATTTTCTGGATTAATATGGTTTTATTTCTTGACTACTAATAATTTTGCCAGAGCTTTTAAAATTATATCTGTTTCCACTTTTATGGATAATTCCCTATTATTGCTTGCAAGGGTAGTCAAATTATTTTTATCACTTCTTCCAGGTCATTAAAAAAGATATCCAGTATTAAGTGGCCTCATAATAATGATCATGCTAGCATTCTCCTAGACAATCCTGTCTCTCAGTTCACACCAGGACCATCTTTCACTATGTTGTATGTACCCTCACTCCCCCTCTAATCCATTCTCCAAATAGGAGTTTGGAGCAATGTCTGAACTACACATACGTTCCTGATTAGATTAAAACCCTTCTTTATCCTTCTGGTAGAAGAAAGTCCAAAACTCTACACCATATAAAAGACCTTCCACGTGCTTGTCTGTATCTAACTCTCCAGCGTCATCTTGTGCCCGTTTCTTTTTCATTTTCTATTCTAGGTGTCTTGGCTACATTATAGTTTTCAAAGTCCACTATACTTGGAGGCCATTACACATGCCTAGGAAATAGGGACTTTAACCTAAGGCTTAAGCTTTAATAGCTTCACTTGAACTTCCTCCTCTGCTCTCTGAACTTATTTGCAACATGGATCAGAACACACTTTGGATAGCTATGTGCTGACTGTCTTCCCAATTTTACCTATGAAATCCATGAGGGCAGACCTGAGTTACCATATGTACCATCATATCTTCTTGTTCAAATCACATATACTCAATGAATATTTATAGACTGAAAAATGAACAGGTTAGTAAATAAAATTTTAATAATAAGCTTACATCTTAATCATTTACCATTTTCCTGCAGATTTGGGAGAAAAGGGAAAACTTTGATGTAATAGTGGCAAAAGTATCATTTCAGAAAGTCATAGTTCTTTCTCCTTTTCAGTAGTTTTAGTAGAAATAGACAAAAATTGACAATTATATAAAGACTAATTGTGAGGATTCCAAGATGGTGGGTTAGAGACTGACATACTGTGCAAGGCTAGTGATGAACAATTTTAAAAAAGTGTAGGAAGTGCACTCTCAGGGAAGAATTGGATAGAAAACCACACTGGAAATCTTAGAATGCAGTGGAACTGTGTGGAAGGTGCAAACGCACAACACAAACACAATCGCAAACACAACTGCAGCAGCCAACAGCCAGAGCGGGAAGCAGATTGGAGACAGAGGTGAGATCAGACTGCAGCAATCTGTGGTGATAGCACTGGAGGGAGAGCACAGCATGAGTCCAAACTTGAGCCCTGGAGGTAGCAGTTGCGTGTGGACACAGTGGAAGTAGAGGGGTCACATTTATCTCACCCCAACTTCCCCACAATAGCACTTGCTACTCAGCTGAGGAAGGGCATGCTCCATTGTGGGTGGCCTACACTTTGTGCATATACATAGCAATTGACTGAGGGCACCATCTTCTTGGCAGTATTGGTGGTAGTGGTGGTGAGACAACAATATTCAGCCAGTGTCTTGTGTACACGTGTGATCCTTGTGTACACGTGTGATTCTTTTGGAACGAACAATCCACAGTCCCCACTGACTTTCAGCCTGGCTGGGAGGTGGCTGGGCAACCACATGGGATGGTGAGGTGCCCGCAGCCTTCCAGGAGCAAGACACCTGAGAGAGCTGTCTTGGGGAACACTCGCCTCTCTATTGACTGGACAGGCTGGCAGTGCAGAAAGAAACCTATGTACCCAGAAATGGTGGGAGCCTTGTGTCTGAGACTATGGGGACTTGGTGATTACATGAGAAGATGCACAGTATAGCAGGATCTGTGGAGAATCACTGGGTGCAGCTCCACACAATCAGAGCTCCTTGGCTGTCTACAGCAGCTCATTGCAGCAAGAACTGTGCTCATAGTGAAGACTGCACAGATCATTTATGTGGTTTATGCGGTGGCAAAGAACACACTGGGGGCTAATACTTGGGCACTGAGATCTACCATGTCCAACTTAGGTATTACTCTGGATACACTCCCCACACCTTAGCACTGACCACAGCTCTCTTGCCACATCTACCAGACAAGAATACTTCTTGTTATTCACTGAAAGTGGACACATTCTGTTAAAACACAGAGGCATAACTCAAAGACAAACACCATCAGAGGAAAAAAAAATAAACTCCACAAATGCCTGAAAACAAATGCAGAAATTCAAGAAACAAGAATAAGAAAGACACCACAGCCCCCCTCCAAAGTTACACAATTTCAACATTACAATGTGAAGATGAAGAGATTGAGGAAATACTGGAAATGAAATTCAAAAAAATTAATCATAGGATTACTCAAAAGCAACCAGAAGCAAAATCACAAACTAAAGAAAATCATACATGGTATGAATGAGAGTTTTTACCATGAAATTGAGATTTTAAAGAGAAATCAAAATGAAATATTATAAATGAAGAATTCAATAGATCAAATAAAAAATGAAGTGGAAAGCCTTAACAGCAGACGTGGAGAGGCAGAAGAAAGAATATCTGAACTAGAAGACAAAGCTTTGGAAATCGTATAGCCAGAAAAAAAAGAAAATAGAAAACTTAAAAATAGTGTTGAAGATTTATGGGATATTATCAAATGACCCAACATATGGGTCTTAGGAGTTCTTAAAGGTATGGAAAGAGAGAATGGGATAGAAGGCCTATTTAGTGAAATAATTACAGAAAACATCCCCAATTTGAAAAAGAAAGTGATGCCCACATAGAGGAAATGCATAGAACTCCTAAAAGACATGCCCAAAAAAGATCTTCACCACTACACATTTTAGTCAAGCTTTCCAAAGTAAAACATAAAGAAAAGATTCTACACTGTGCACAAGAGAAATGTCAGATTACTTTCAGAGGATCTCCAATTAGACTCATAGCTGGCTTCTCATCAGAACCCCTATAGGCTAGGAGAGAATGGCGAGATATATTCCAAGTCTTAAGAGAAAAAACTGTCAACCTAGAATACTGTAACCTGCAAAGCCCTCATTTATGTTTGAAAGTAAAATAAAGACCTTCCATAAAAAACAGAAATTGAAAGAATTTGTCACCACTCATCCAGCTTTGCAAAAGATGCTTAAGGATGTGCTACACACAGAAACACAGAAACACAGTCATCACTATGAGGGAAGGTGAAGGCAAAAGGTAAAGTGGCAGGATATAAAATCAACACACAAAAATCAACAGCCTTTGTATACACAGTGTCATGGTTGAGAAAGAACTTTCAAGATCAGGCCCATTCACAATAGCTACAAAAAGAATTAAATAGTTTTGAATAAATTCAACCAAGGATGTCAAAGATCTCTATGAAGAAAATTACAAAACACTAAAGAAAGAAATAGAAGAAGACATTAAAAAAATAGAAAAATTTTCAATGTTCATGGATTGGAAGAATCAACATCATCAAAATGTCCATACTACCAAAAGTAACTTGCAGATTCAATGTGATACCAATCAAAATACCAATGGCATTCTTCTCAGATATAGAAAAAACAATGTTGAAATTCATATGGAAACAAGGAGACCCCAAATAGCAAAAGCCATCTTATACAACAAAAACAAAGCTGGAGGCATCACAATACCAGATTTCAAGACATACTACAGGGCACTTATAATCAAAACAGCCTGGTACTGGTACAAAAGCAGATGGATAGACAATTGGAACAGAGTAGAAACTCCAGAAAACAACCCCCACATCTACAACCAACTTATCCTTGACAAAGGAGCTAAAATCAATCCCTGAAGCAAGGACAGTCTTTTTGACAAATGGTGCTGGGGAAACTGAATCTCCACATGCAGAAGTATGAAATTAGACCCATACCTTACACCTTATACAAAAATCCTCTCAAAATGGATTAAAGACTTAAATTTATGACCTGATACCACCAAATTATTAGAAAACATTGGGGAAATCCTGCAAGACATTGGCATAGGCAAAGTCTTCTTGGAAAAGACCCCAGAAACACAGGCAATCAAAGCCAAAATTCACAAATGGGATTACATCAAGTTGAGAAGCTTCTGCACTGCAAAAGAAACACTTAGCAAAGTGAAAAGGCAACTGAACAGAATGGGAGAATTTTTTTGCAAAATAAGTAAATGATAAAGACTTAAGATGCAGAATCAATAAAGATATAAAGAAACTCAACAACATCAAAACAAACAACCCAGTTAAGAAATGGACAAAGGACTTGAACGGGCATTTTTCAAGAAAGGAAATTCAAATGGCTGACAGACTCTTGAGAAAATGCTCAGGATCATTAACCATCAGGGAAATGCAAATCAAAACCACAGTGAGATTTTACCTCACTTCAGTTAGAATGGCTCACATGCAGAAATCAACAAACAACAAATGCTGGCAAGGTTGTAGGGAAAAAGGTACACTTGTCCACTGTTGGTGGGAATGTAAATTGGTGCATCCACTATGGAAGTCAGTATGGAGATACCGCAAAAAATGTATAGAGACCTACCACATCATCCAGCCATTCTACTCCTGGGAATTTACTCAAACCAAAAGAAATCAGCATGTGAAAGAGTTATCTGTACCCCCTATGTTCACAATTCACAATAGCTAAGATATGGAACCAACCCAGGTATCCATCAACTGTTGACTGGATAAAGAAATTAGAATATATATACACTATGGAGTACTACTCAGCTTTAAAAAAAATGAAATCCTATCTTTTCCAAAAAGGTATATGCAACTGGAAACCATTATACTTAGTGAAATAAGTATAATAAAATAAATAAGTGAGTCCTAAAAAGACAGATCTCATATGTTTTTCCTGATCCAAGGTAACTAATAGAGCACCTGAAATATAATATATTGGCATGAAATAGACATTTCGAAATTCAATAATTGTTTATAGACCTTGTCTCTTCCTTTGAGGAACAGTGTTTGTTTTTTTTTCTTAATACTATTTGTTGAACTCTTTTACTAAGTGTAGGCTTAACTACACAATCATTAAAGAAACTGAAAATAAATCTGTAAAAATTAAGAGTGGGAATGTGAAAGGGAGAAAGAGGAAGGGGTGGAGTGTGTACAAGAAGGAGGGTAGGGGGAAGTCTCACTTATGTTCCTAAATCTGTATACATAAAATACATGAAACTTCTACAAATTAAACAAATTTTTTTTAAAAAAAAGACTAAGTGTGTCCCACAAAACCAGTAACTATTTCTACTATGTTTGAAAGCTTCTGGTTTTAATCATATACTAAGGAGACTGTCTAGCTCTTCTGACCATGTTTATATGCCTCATTGGTTCCATTAGATTATCTTCATTTTCTTTTTCTTTTCTTAATTTGAGAAACACAGACACTGAGAGAAACAGACCAACAAAGAGCTTCCATCCATTGATTCACTCTCCAAATGCTACGATAGCTATAGCTGGGCTGGACAGAAACCAGGAGGTAGAAATTCAGTACAGGTCTCCCACATGGGTGGCAGAAACCCAATCACTTGAGCCATCATCTGCTGCCTTTCAGGGCCTGCATCAGTAGGAGGCTGGAATCAGGAATAAGAACCAACGCTCAGTCTCAGGCACCCCAGTACAGAATGCTGGCATCCCAACCAGAGTCTTAACTGTTAAGAAAAAACTTACCCCCCAAATTGTTCATTTCTTAAATTATAAATTCTTCTGAGTTAAACAAGATTATAGCCACAAATTTGCTAGTTAAATCTTTAACAACCAGCTGATTTTTGGGGGAAAGGAAGTAAGGGCTAAAGTATTTGCTGGATCCTATAGCATACTCTTACCATGCTGGTTTCAAAATATCTTTTTAATTAGTGGCTTACAAAATTCCTAAAAAATTTAGCAATCTCTATTATACAAATATATGTCATCTCCAGCATACTACCAGCTTCATAAAATTTTCACGAAATTATTTTTATATTTTCCACACACATGATTATATAAGATATAGATTAAATCAGCTGAATTCTCTTTCAAAATATATGCATGAATAATATAATACAGGAGGAAAAAAGAATTTGTAATATACAGGGTATATGCTGCCAATTTACTGTGATAAAGTTTATTTTGTAATCATTTGATTTCGTAATCCTATTCTCATCTAGAGTCTTCCCCAAAGCAATATCACAGCTTAGATCCCATCTGTTCCACTTTATTGCAAACTTTTAAGTAGTCATATTGCAAGTGTTAAATACCACAATAGTACTTTTCTTCTAGTTACTAGGTACAACAGTAACTTAACCATTCTCTAGTCCTCATTCCTGCCTATGTCTGATAAAACTCACTCATTCTGGTACATGTATGACTGTCTACTGTGAGCTACTTTAGGCTGTCAGAATTCAGACAGACACACTCTTAGCTTCAAATAGCCCACAGCCTGGTGAGGAGATGTACAGCACAATTCCAGGCAGAAAGTCCTAGGACAGAAAGAACCAGAGAGTTCAGCCACAACTGAAAAAGCCAACATTGAAATTTGAACCCAAAGAATGGATAGGAATCAACCTTGAAAAGATAGAGAGGAAAGGCATTCCAGGGAGAAGGAAGAGTAAGTGCAAAACTATATGAAGGAAAAGTACAGTTGGGATTCAGATAACTGAAGTGCAGTACATAAGAGGGTAAAGAAGGAATTCCTTTTTTTTAACTTTTATTTAACAAATATAAATTTCCAAAGTACCACTTATGGATTACAGTGACTTTTTTTCCCTCATAACTTCTCTCCCATCCGCAACCCTCCCATCTCCCGCTCCTTCTCCCATTCCATTCACATCAAGATTCATTTTCAATTATCTTTATATACAGAAGATCAATTTAGTATATATTAAGTAAAGATTTCAACAGTTTGCACCCACACAGAAACACAAAGTGTAAAGTACTGTTTGAGTACTAGTTATAGCATTAATTCACATAGTACAACACATTAAGGACAGAGATCCCACATGAGGAGTTAAGTACACAGTGACTCCTGTTGTTGACTTAACAAATTGACACTCTTGTTTATGGCGTCAGTAATCACCCTAGGCTCTTGTCATGAGTTGCCAAGGCTATGGAAGCCTTTTGAGTTCGCCAACTCCAATCTTATTTAGACAAGGTCATAGTCAAAGTGGAAGTTCTCTCCTCCCTTCAAAGAAAGGTACCTCCTTCTTTGATGGCATGTTCTTTCCACTGGGATCTCACTTGCAGAGATCTTTCATTTAGGTGGTTGTTTGTTTGTTTGTTTGTTTGTTTTTGCCAGAGTGTCTTGGCTTTCCATGCCTGAAATACTCTCATGGGCTCTTCAGCCAGATCTGAATGTCTTAAGGGTGATTCTGAGGCCAGAGTGCTGTTTAGGACATCTGCAATTCTATGAGTCTGCTGTGTATCCTGCTTCCCACATTGGATCGTTCTCTCCCTTTTAATTCTATTAGTTAGTATTAGCAGACACTAATCTTGTCTATGTGATCCATTTGACTCTTAATCCTATCATTATGATCAATTATGAACTGAAATTGATCACTTTGACTAGTGAGATGGCATTGGTACATGGGGTTGAATTGGAATCCCCTGGTATGTTTCTAACTCTACCATTTGAGGCAAGTCAGATTGAGCAAGTCCCAAATTGTACATCTGGTAAGGAAGGAATTCTGAGGTTGCGGAGATAGCTGGGTTGGGCAGGGTAGACATCATCAGGGTTCACAAAGAACCTCTTAGACTGTGCAAAGGAGTTGCTCTCTTATCCTGAATAAGACAATTTATCAGGTTTGTGAATTGGTGAGTGATAGGATTGCTGTTAGATTATTTGGACAGATTGGAGATACTGGATTGAAGTGGGGTGAGTAGAAGGTAAGGGATCACCTGCTGGAGCAATGACCCCAGCCCAGTAATCAACTTTGCCTCTGCTGCTGTTCTCCCTTGTGTTTTCTGTTCATCTGAATTGTTCACAGTTGTCAAGTGATATCTTTTTATACTGAAGAAACAAATGATGCTACTGTGTTGTCTCCATTGGTCCATAAATCTCTTTAAGGTCCACTTACAATGGTGCTCAACATGAGTCAGCATTTTGTACCATAAATTGCAGGAAGGAAAAAGGCATAGGCTTAACAAAGTAAAAGGAACAGATTTCTCAGCATAATTTTTAGTTTGACCAAGAAATTACCTCAGCAATATCTATAGCTATATCATGAATCACCCCAAATTTAGTTGTATCAAACTACAACAATCATTATTATCTCACAGTTCAGGTAGTGTCTAGATTCAGTGTATGTGCTCCTGTCTCACATGGTTACAGTCAATCGATAGCTGAATATGGGGACACTTTAATGGCCTCATCACTAGCTACAAATTGGGACCTTTGCAGGGACTGACCACTAGGCCTTTTTATGTGGCCTAGGCTACCTCAGAGCACAATTCTAATTCCAAAATAAGTGTTCCAGAGAGACATCTAGGTCTTTTCTAACCTAACCTAGTTATTTACCTAGTGTCACTCTGTCACATTCTATTATTTAGAAGTGAGTCATCATGGCTTGTCCATTTACAAAAGAAAAAAAAAAATTAGAGTCTAGCTCTTGGTGGGAAAAGTGTTAAAGCATTTGCAGATGTGTTTTAAAGCCATCGCAATTGCTCTCATATGTTTGACCAAGACAAAGAGTATCTGTCTTCATTTTGGTGCACCAGTGGGAATAGGACAAAAAGTAAACATAACCAATAACTGCTAGAATACATTGGAAGAGAGTTAAATTTTTCATACCCTCTGATAAAGATCTAGGTCTTAAGAGATTTGACTGATAGATAAATATATAAACAAAAGCTGAGACCAAGCCATAAGGGTCACCCTCAAGCAGCAAACATTTCAGGGACAAAACAAACAAAAACAGAATCCAAAACTGTTTCCTTAACGCTAGGGGACAAGGATTAATTCCATTTCCAAAGCGAGAAGAAAGTGAAGACGGCTGGCAGAATCCTGTTGCTCTGCACTATGTACGTATGCATAGAAAGTTGTAAATGCTTGGCTCTAGAGGCTGTGGGTGAATAATTCTCAAAAACTCCTCTTTACACCTTCAAAAGGTGATAAACAACACCTCGAGCTAATGTGTATGTGGATACCTGGATCCCATCATGGAAAAACAAGGTAAGAAGCTTTCCTGCCCGAGTGTTCTCTTAATGAGATTCATTTCTATCCAGGTGTGAAATACTGTGCATCTACCTTACATGATGAGGGACATTTGAAATTCATACAGCTTACAAGTAGTTTAGCCTCATGTAATTTACAATGCCTAAAGCACTCAGCATTTTTTTTCAGTTATGTATAGAAAAGGGAAAAAATGAACACACTAGTTGTAAATGCTGAAAGAGAAGCTAAAGAGATGCCAGTGCTTGTACCTGGCTTTAGCAGTACTATCGAGAGATAAGAAGAAAGCATTTCCAGTCTCACTCCTTTATAGATTGCCCAGTTCTTCAGTCAGTTCTTCAACAGGGCAACTTGGGTTAAAATAGTAGAATCAGAGACTATTCCCTAAATTTGGTTTGGTAGCCATACTGGTAATTCTCATTTTGTCAAATGGTTCTCAAATTTTAAAGCTCATAAGAATCACCTAGGTAGCTTCAGAAAGATGTGCAGTTTCTTGGGTGTTGTACAAGAGATTCTGCTTCAGCAGTAGGTTTTGGATGAGAACTGAACATATTTGAGTATCTTCTGTTTACAAATCACTCATCTAGGCAGAAGAGATAAATAGCCAACAAGACAAAGTCCCTACCTCATTCTAGACAGGGAGACAGACAATAAGCAAATAAACATAAAATACAGTTTCAGCCAGCGGGTGCTTTAAAATCAAAATGAGCATTCTAAGTAGGTAGGAAACCCTGGGTAATACTGCTTTACTTGATTTAAAGCAGAAATGCCTTTGTTGTTTGTTACAAATCCAATGCATCTAAAGAAAACAATGTTAAATACCTTAAGTGTAAAATGGAAAGTGAAAGTCCTTCATGAGATAAAAATGATTAAATTTTGCCCATTTTCCTGTGCTGCTTCTTGAGTAGAAAATGAAAGAAACCATTTTGAAGATAATCATGCAGAGACTCTAAGATTCATTTGTTCACGAAACAATTATTTTTTGAAAACCTACTATGTGCCAGGACCTAGGAGCTGGTAACAAAGCAGTGAGGGAGACAAAGATCCTGCTGACTGTGATAGTATGTCCAGGGAGTAGAAACACAAGTATTAAGTAATCAATTATTACTATAATTTCAAGTTGTGCTAGATATTATAAAGAAAATTGAGGGGCCGGCGCTGTGGTGCAGTGGGTTAAAGCCCTGGCCTGAAGGGCCAGCATCCCATATGGGTGCCAGTTCGAGACCCGGCTGCTTCACTTCCCATCCAGCTCTCTGCTATGGCCTGGGAAAGCAGTAGAAGATGGCCCAAGTCCTTGGGCCCCTGTACCAGCGTGGGGGACCTGGAAGAAGCTCCTGGCTCCTGGCTTCAGATCAGCGCAGTTCCAGCCATTGCGGCCAATTGGGGAGTGAACCATCAGATGGAAGACCTCTCTCTCTCTCTCTCTCTCTCTGCCTCTCTTCTCTCTGTTGACTCTGACTCTCAAGTTAAAAAAATAAATAAATCTTAAAAAAAAAAAAGAAAAAGAAAATTGAGCAGCCATGAATGAACGTTTAAGTTTGAGTTAAGGGGCCCTGGGGAATAAATGGAATCAAGAGCGAAAAGATTTCTTGGTAAATAAAAACAAAAAATTTTATATCAGAAATGGGATAGAAACAGCAAATAAAGAGTAGAAATAGAGAAATCTCAAAGTGAAGAGAAGGAACAAAGTTCACATCTGCTGATTTTGGCTTTCTCACTGCAGCAGGAAGTCTTGTCCTAGGGAGTTGGGAGAAGGTTGGGGAGCTTTTCAATGACTGTGGTGGGAAGCTGGTAGAAAGTCAACAAGATAGAAATTAACAGAGTTCACTGGAGAACAGAAAAGCTCCAGAAAGAATCTTCACCTTGAAAAACTTGGTCTAAGCTCTGCCATCTCTCTTCTGAACCACACCTGTCACATCTCCCCACATGCATCAGAAGCCTCCTGGGTGATTTCCCCACATTTCCTCCATTCCATTCCTCACACTGGATCCTGAACAATGTGCCTTGGGGCCCGTCTTTTTTACTCATCAGAACGATTCCTCACAGGGCTCTCACGACCTGGAAATTCATGACCTTCAGTGCTCGGGACATTATAAAAATTCTTCTTTTGACAGCTGCCTCTCCTTCATTAAGTTATTTTTGCCATGAAATACAACATAAATTAAAAACTACTAATCTTAAAATATATGTTTATGAGGTCACAATTTCTGTAGCCACAATAAGAACCTGAGCTCCACCAGGATGCTAGCTGCTGAGGAAGACCAGTTTAGATACAACTGCTGAAAAAGAACTCTCTGGTTTCTCAGGCATGGAAAGCCAAGACACTCTGGAAAAAAAAAAAAAACACCTAAATGAAAGATCCCTGTGAGTGAGATCCCAGTGGAAAGAACAGGTCATCAAAGGAGGTACCTTTCTCTAAAGGGAGGAGAGAACTTCCTCTTTGACTATGGTCTTGTCTAAATAAAATCAGAGTTGGTGAACTCAAGAGGCTTCCATAGCCTTGGCAGCTCATGACAAGAGCCTTGGGTAATTACTGATGTCATAAATAAGAGTGTCAGTTGTTAAATCAACAACAGGAGTCACTGTGCACTTACTCCCCATGTAGGACCTCTGTCCTTAATGTGTTGTACTATGTGAATTAATGGTATAACTAGTACTTCAACAGTACTTTATACTTTGTGTTCCTGTGTGAGTGCAAACTGTTGAAATCTTTACTTGGTATATACTAAATTGATCTTCTGTACATAATGATAATTGAAAATGAACCTTGATGTGAATGGGATGGGAGAGGGAGTGGGAAATGGGATGGTTGCAGCTGGAAGGGAGGTTATGGGTGGAAAAGCCACTATAATCCATAAGCTGTACTTTGGAAATTTATATTTATTAAATAAAAGTTAAAAAAATTAAAAAAAAAAGAAAAAGAACTCTCTGAGTGATAACACTGAATGAAAGACTTGAATTAAACATGAAGATCTTGGTGGAATAGCATTCCAAACATAAGGAACAGTGAGAGTAAAGCCTTTGAAATAGGAAATATCTGGATATGTTCCAAGAAAAACAAGGAGGCCCATGAAACTAGAGCAGAATGAATAAGAAGTATGGCTGAAGATGAGGTCCGATACAGGCACAGAGCACATCATAGGGCAGTGTAGATTATTGTAAGGAGTTAGAATGTTACTTTGAGTTTGATGGAAATTACTGGAAGATTTTGAGGCACAATGATATGATCTATATTTGTAAATTATTATTCTGGTTATTAGATGGAAAATTGCTAACAGGGAGCAAGCGGGGACACCATTCAGGAGGTATTTTCAGTAGTGTAAGTAGTCATGATGGTGCCTACTGTGGGAGCTACTAGAACCTAGAAATTTTAGGAGATAAGCCAACAGAATTTGCTGATGGATTGGCCGTGGGTTACGTAAGCAGAGAGAATGGTCAAGAATGGCTCTAAGATTTTAACTGACAGAGGTTAAATTCATAGTTTTGCCATTATATAAACTGGGAAACCCTCAGAAGGAGAACATTTAAAGAAAACATAGACATGAGGGTAAAGTTGGAAATGCTTATTAGACATAAAAATTAGTATGTTGAGAGTACAGTTGATATCAGTGATTAGTGTTCAGTGGAAAAGTCAGGGAGACTCAATAGTGAAAGTTTTCACCTAAGTGAGATTAAATTCAGAAAACAAAGACACTAATACTTTGGTTTCTGCAAAATTTACAAATCAAGATAAGGTGAAGGAAGGGAAAAGCCACTGCAGTTGGAGGAAAACTCAGTTGGAGTTCTCAGTTTCTCAGCTGGAGAAAAACTGAGTCAGTTTGTTGCCCCTATAGATAAGTGAAAAAAAAATCCAAAAAATAAGAAAGTGATCAACTGGATGGAAAGCTGCTGGGAAGATAAGAACTGACCATTGACTTTGGCAAAACTGAAAATATCACTTCTGAAAAATATCACTTCTCCAAGCAGTGGGAACAAGCCTGATTAAATTTTACTGGAAGAAGAATATAAAGTAAGAGACAAGTGAGCTTTTGCAAGGGGCTTGCTAACAGGGGAGAAAAGGCATTGGGCAATAGCTACATAAAAATAATAGGTCTAGAGAACTGTTTCAACATGAAAAAGTACAGCCTGCTTGCGTGTTGAACAGAATGATGCCTTTGGCAGAACTAGATGATGTAGCAGATGAAGCTGATGGCAAGGAGATAGCTGTGTTACAAAACCCTTAGATGAAATAGGGGTGACAAGGCCCAGTACTGGATCAATTTTTTGACTTGAGGGGCCAACAGACTACTTCTATCCTATAGACATTGAGAATGAATTGCCTTTCGTGGAAATGATGCCAATTCATACACAGAAAGGAAGGAAACCACAGGAATATGGAATTTTCAGGGATATCCAAAGGGATTCTGCTGTGGATGGGTCCCTTACAACATTTTGAGATAAACTAACGTAGGGGATAGACATTTGGCATAGTAATTAAGATATTGTTGGAGTTGCCTGCATCTCATATTGGGGTACTTGAGTTCAGGTGTTGGCCCTTCTCCTGATTATAGTTTCCTACTAATATACACCCTGTCAGGCAGCAGGTTATGGCTCAAGACTTGGGTCCCTAACACTCACCTGAGAGATCTAGATTGAGTTCCTGGCTCCTGGCTTCAGTCTTTCCATCCCCAGCTGTTGAAGGCATTTGGGAGTAAACCAGTGGATCTCTCTCAGTCTGTTTCTCTTTCTCTGTCTCTCTCTGACTTTAAAATAAATAAATAAAAATTATTTAAAATATTAATTTAGACAAAGTTTTCTTACACAAAGAAGAAGAGATTCATTTATGTGCCAACGTGAGATAAGAGATGGGGAAAGAAATGTCAAGAGAACAACATGACTCTATGTAGGGCTGGTCCATTTATGTGCAGCTTGGGCCACCTACACCCCTAAAGTAGAGATCCAATGCAGAAGCAGGAAGAGATACCAGGAGGCATAGTGTCCAGTATTCATGCTGTTCAGAAAGCACACTCCAGCTTTCCACCCACCATTACCTCCTGGAAGACCATCAGATCTCTTCCCAGTTGCTCCGGGCCAGTGTTGCTTAACATTCTGGACTGATCAAACAGCCAATGAAAATTTGAACCTTCTTCATAGAAAAAATTACACATTCTTTTTGATCTCTTTGTTTGCAATCCACAGAACCATTGCTGGTTTACACAAAGGTAATTTATGGAAGCATGTAGGGGATATGATGGCTGTGTCAACTTTGTCAAGTCATAGTACTCAAATGTTTGGTTGAACACTATTCTAGATGTTTCTACAGAGATATATTTGGGGTAGTATTAATACTTGAATCACTAGACTTTAAGTAAAACATATTGCCCTCTGTAACATGGATAGACTTCATCCTGTTGAAGATGTTAAAAAAAAAAAAAAACAGACTCACTTGCTTAAGCGTGGCCCTGCAAAGTCTATGATGGAAATTTAATTACCAATATAACAATATTGGTATTTGGGACATCATGAGAGGTGATTCAGGCATGAGAATGGAGGAATGGATCAATGCCATTATTGTGGGAGTGAGTGAGTTATAAAAAGGAAAGTCCATATCCCTTTTACTCTTTCTCCCTCTCTTTGTCCTTCCTGTGTGCGATGCCTTTCACCATGTGGTGACACAGAGTGTTTGGCAAGAAGGCCCTCACCAGCTATAGCCCCTAAATCTTAGACTTCAGGTTCCAGAACCATGAGAAATAGATCTACATCCATTATAAATGATGCAGTCTGTGGTGTTCTGTGATAGAAGCACAAAATGGACTAAGACATCTCCTTTTGTGGGAGGAATTTGCCACTAGCTCTTTTCAAACTTGAGCAGCAGCATCAACTCTTCCTTGAGTCTCCAGGCTGCTGGCCTTCCCCACAGATTTGGGACTTACAGACTTCACTCATAATCAGCTCGCTCGCTCTCTCTCTCTCTCTCTCTCTCTTTCTCGAAACCTAACACACATTGGTAAGTTCACAGATGCAAAAATGGGTTGACAACCTAACTAGAAAAGTAGGAATCAGGCCATTTCAATGGGTTCCAGTTACAGAAATTACTCAGAGTATCTGTACTAGGATGAATAAACTCCAAATGATTTCATTTTTGTTTCAGTTAGTTCATGATTTTAATTCCAAAACATGGATGTTGTTGCCTACTATAGGTCATTTGCCTCGATCTGCTAATGAAGCACAGGGCATCTTCACTGGTAGTTGCTAAGATATATCCATCCAATATGGAAGACATTATGATCCAAGAGAAAATCAGGATGATGCTGTTGCCAAAGCAATGTGGGATGCGATATGCCAGAGTAACAAAAATATGTAATATTCCAACCACATGTAAATACAAAGCCCTACATATAATTTTGGAAGGTTAACAGACTCTCAAAATCCCATACATGTTTTCTGGGATTGATTCATCAGCAGATCAAGAACTCTTCACCTAAACCTAACTACCATATGTTCTTGGTTGGCACCACACTGAATATATAGACTACTAAGCTTTTTTGGAAAATGGAAAGAAAGTAGTGGCTTCTTTTCTGTCTCCTTCTACTCTTCCAAGTCTAAAGAGATTGGGTTGTTCACACCCTCCCAATGGTATTAAACTCATGGCAAGACTTTATTGTGGCCCCACACGATGTAGGAAAAGAACTCAATACCCAACACTAGATAATCTGGATTTTAATCCAGGGTTTAATACCAGCCACAAACCAAGACATCCTTAACTTGACACACCCTTTGAGCTTAAGGTCCTTGTGTTTAAATTTCTCTGTTTACCTCAACTGATAATGTGAGATGCATGCAATTTCATCAGAATATATTTTCTAAACCAAATTATGAACAAATTTTACAAAGAATCTACATACTTATGTGTATGGATTGATGGACCCAATGTGAGGGAGGGAAGAAAGGAAAGACAGAGAGAACGCATACTTCAGTGATTGTCAAGTCTTGTTAATCACATCTGGAGACAAGTTTTAAATTTAGATTCTCACTTACTAAATCAAAATCTCCAGGGAGTGAAGATATGTATATGTGCATGCATACATGAAAAGCTTCCCACATTATTCTTAAATTAGCTTAAATTATTTATAGGTAAGCATAATTTAAATCAGAATTATTCATAGTGATCTGCTATGTGCTGATGATTTTGATAAAAGCCAATATTACTACTTGTGAGTCTATCTAGACTTTGACTGCATAAAGAAATACATTATTAACTTATTCCATATCATAATATGTGACTAATTATATACAGTCAGAGAATCCAACAGCCCTGCTGAAGACATGGCGGTATAGCAATTATGTGCTTAGAACAAATTCTGCTCTCATTTATATGCTCAAAACCATTAAAGTAAGATTTTACAGTTCACGGTCATTTTAAGCACCATCAATTTACGAGCATGGCTGTTTCCACAGTTTCAGAAACTTTGCGGAGAAGTCTATAGCATACTGCAGTCCTTTAATGTGAAGATGATGTCATGCATTCTTCAAAGTGAGAGAAATTAAGAAGTGTAAAATATAAAATAATGATGCTGGACTTTGCAATAGCAACATTTTCTTGAACATCCATTGTGTCTTTATCATTGACTAATGATAATTAATGAGATTCTTTTTTTCTCTTCAATTTTCCCTTAGAGGAGAAAAAATTTCACAAAGTATTTTAAAATGAAGACAGAAAACCAGAGTTGCCGTGCAGTGGGTTAAGCAACTGCCTACAACACTGGCATTTGCTATGAGCACCAGTTTGGGTCCTGGCTGCTCCACTTCCAATCCTGCTCCCTACTAACATACCTGTGAAAGCAGTGGAAAATGACCCAAATGGTTGTGCCCCTGCCACCCATATGTGAGATCCAGATGAAATTTTGGGCTCCTGGCTTCACCTGGCTGAGCCCTAGCTGTTGTGGCAATTTGGGGAGTGAACCAGCAGTTAGAAGATTCTCTCTGTCTGTCTGTCTGTCTCTCTCTCTCTCTCTCTCCCCCCTCCCTCTCTTTCTCTCCGACTTTCAAATAAATAAATCTTTAAAATTAAAAAATAAATAAAATTTATTAAATAAATTGTAGCTCTGCCTCTCAAATAAAAAAATCTTAAAAAGAAAAAATGATCTCACACCACATCACAAGCTCCTTAATATAAGCTATAGATGAGCACAACAGAGCTCCTGCCATCTCTCTTGTAGTGATCACTAAGTTTCCTCCCTGAGAATGATGATGATTTTGGTTCTACGTTTTTTGAGAGAATGAAGGCAGAATGCTTCAGATGAAGGCCCTGCCATAGCCTTTGAGTTGGGTAGCCTTTCTTGTTAGCATTTACAAGGCAGAAAGGCCAACTTAGAGATGCCCACATGAAATGAAGAACACCATTAACTAGGATGTTGATCTTTGAATTAATCAATACAAATGTTAAAAGTATTAGCATTCTAAACAAACTGATTAAAATGCAAATTAACAATTGAAAATATCTCCTTGCCTAACTAGGATATACATTCTTTCACTTTTAGATGAAAATGACAGTCCTCAGTGGCTTTCCGTACAACACTGGAGCCCCTCGCACAGGTTTGAAAGAGTTTGGTCTCTCTTACTCCTGGGTCTACATTCCCTAAATGTTCAAAAGGCACAGATTCCAAAAGTTCAAACCAATCTCAAATCACATGGGAGCCGAAACTCACAGACTGTCCCTTGTGGCTGGTGGAACACCATCTGTCACGGAGGTTGAGTTTTTCCAGAAGTTAACATTTTACTGCTTTCTTCCACCATGATAATGACAGCCCATTGGCTGCGAACTTGTCACTAATTGCTGATGCTGTCACTAGTACTAGAGTGCAAAGTCACCACCTACTAATGAGCTGGTATTTGTGGTTCTCACCTTGCTATTGGAGCTTTTAAGCTGGAGGAGTCCATCATCTCTACAAGAGACTGACTGTTTCAGAGTAGTGGCTCTTTTTTTTATTTAATTTATTTGAAAGGCAAAGTGATACAGACAGAGAAAGATCTTCTATCAGCTTGTTCACTTCCCAAATGGTTGTGATGGTCAGGGCTGAGCCAAACAAAGCCAGGAACCAGGGAATCTACTGGGATCTCCTATGTGGGTAGCAGGAGTCCAAGCACTTGGACCATTTTCCCCTGCTTTGTCAGGCACATTAGCAGGAAGCAGGATCAGAAGCAGAGCAGCCAGGACTCAAACCAGAGCTCCAATATAGGATGCCAGGGTTGAGGTGGCAGCTTAACCTGCTGTGCCACAATGCTAGCCTCAGGACAGTGGTTCTTAAACTTTAGCCTGTGTCAGAAAAATCTGGAGGGCTTGTGAAAAACGTGAATTACTGATCCTCATGCTCGGACTTTGATCAGTGTGGCTGTTGCAGATCCTGAGAATATGCATTTCTAACAAATGTCCGGGTGATGCTGCTGCTGTGGGGACTGCATGTCCCCAGAACAGCAGCCAAGGAGAAGAACCTTCCCAAGACTGCCTGAAGAAATTCTCTAGTTGTTTTTACTGTCGCTATTCTGAGGACATAAAGGACCTCCTGGTCCAACCCAAAGCTAGAGAGCTGAACTGAACCACACTGGTTCAGACTCCTAGCAGACCACACTGGTACTTCTTGGAGTGAGAGAGGAAGATGCTCCAGCCTGGGCCCTCTGCATCATAGTTCTTAGAACCAGGCACTCAGATACCTCCCAGAACTCCCATCTGTTACCTGCATGAAGGTATTAGGTTCTGCTGTCTGCCTCACAGACAGCAGAAAATCATTACTATCTAACTAATGCCCAAGTCAACTCTCCACTCTTATGTTTTTCTGCCTCTTATGGTAATTTTTTCATGGACACTTTTATGCCTACTTTGCCATTGATCCTTAATCAGGACAAAGTAGGCTGCCTTGATAGATTTGTATGACACTAAATTTGAAGCATCTCAATCTCTTCTGTCCCTGATTTTCTATTCACACTGTCTTCCAACCCTTTAGTTTCATGTTTGAGGTGCCAGAAAGAGACCAAAAACTATTAAGAGATTTTATCACTTGAGTGATAAATTCTAGTTAATAGATGCAGTGCATTTTTTTCATGAACCTGTGTGTGCACATTCACACATATGTACACACATATAGGAAAAAGGAAACTACAGATTTAATGAAGAACAAAAAAATATGTAAGCTTTTCCTTCATAATGAGATTGCTGTACACCTTGGCAGTTCTCTGTGAATTGAGCATTAAGTTATTCAGTAAATCAATAGTTGTCAGTCACGTTGTACAACATATTCCTAACTCCCAACCTTAGTAGAGAGTATTGCAATGTTAGCATAAATGTAATCATCATTACCAAGAAGATAAGTAGGCAGGTAAACCTTTTATATGATTGTTGACCTTTACTATTTTAGCACTATGTTTTACTACATATGCATCCCTAATAGGCTGGGAAATAAATATTAATAATAATAACAAAAGCTCTGTATTCTGGCCAACATTTTCTTATTTGATATGTATAGAGTTTTAAATGCATAACAACAGCAAAATTTGCTCAAGGTTATTCACTACCAATGTTTACTCTGTAAAATGCCTTAAGGCAATTTCAGCATAAAGGTATTATATAAAACATCATTCTCTATTCCTATTGCTAATGTAATAGCTAGGACACTTTTTGACATGGTTTAAGGTATGAAAAAAATCATTAATCAGCATCTTTCTCAGGTAAACAGTAATGATACATCAAATACAAAATTAATAACATATTTTTCTATTTCAGATAAAAGCACATTTGTGTTTAATAACTTAAATTTATAAACATTAAATGTCATTAATTTTAAAAACTTCTTCATGCATGTTTTTCATTTTTTATACTTTGAAAGGTAACCTACCTTTGATTTTGTTTTCATTCTGCTGTTCAAGTAGTACACAAATTATATATAGGTTGTGCTTCTGTGAATTTTTTTATTCTTGGAAAGAAAGCACATAGTTATATTCACAAAATAACAATGTAGAGTTCAATGAAATGTCACAAAGGGAAAACATATCTGGGTATAACCCAAGTCAATAAACATAGAATAAACATAGCAGGATTGGGATCATTTTGAAGGTCAAGAGACACTGGGAGCACCCCAAAAACCTCCCCCCTGTCTACATCTGACTGCTAACCTCACCTTCCTCCAGAGGTCAGTGAAGTTGCTCCTCAGTCACTGTGGTAGATAGGTTCCAGGACACCCCTCTGGTACGAAGATGTACAGCTGCTCAGATCCTTTATGCAAATCCCTTATATGAAAATACTATGTGTTAAACAATACAGCATGGTGTTTGCATGTAACATATGCACATTTTTCTGTATACTTCAAATAATCTCCTAAATACAATGTAAATGCTAGGCAAATACTTATTATGCACTACTGATTTGGAAATAATGACAAGAAAAGAATCTGTACACATTTAGTAGACATATTTCTTTCAAATCTTTTCCGTCTGTGGATGGTTGAATTCAAGGATCCATAATCTACAGATACAGAGAACTGACTGTGCTATTCTAACAAATATAGTAATCAACACCCTGCTTGTTTTTAGATTTACCACCCAGGCTTACCCTCCATACCCCCCTAGAGTTCAGCTTTGCCTCACTTTTGAACTTTATAGAAATGGAATTGCACACCATGCATTCTTTTGTGTCTGGCTTTTTTTACTTCACAGTGGGTTTTTGAGATTCATCCATGATGAATATGTGCTAGTTTGAACAAGATTTGGCTCCTCAACTCATGCAGACATTTCAAAGTCTTATATTAGATGCCAGTGCTGTGGCATAGTAGCCTGAGCTGTGGCTGCTTGCTGTGCCAGCTTCCCATGTGGGTGTCGGTTTGTGTCCTGACTGCTCCTCTTCCAATCCAGCTCTCTGCTTATGGCATGGGAAAGCAGTAGAAGATGGTGCAAGTCCTTGGGCCCCTTCACCCACATGGGAGATCTGGAAGAAGCTCCTGGCTCCTGGCTTCATATCAGCCCAGCTCCAGATGTTGAGACCACACAGGGAGTGAACCAGCAGATGGAAGATCTTTCTCTCTGTCTCTCCCTCTCTTTCTCAGTAACTCCCTCTCAAATAAATAAAATCTTTTAAAAAATAAAATAAAAGTCATATATTAGCAATTAATGTTTTAATGTTATTGGTTAATGGATTAAGAGTGGAGGCTTGGGGGCTGGCACTGTAGCATAGCAGGTAAAGCCGCTGCCTGCAGTGCTGGCATCCCATGTGGGCACCTGTTCAAGTCCTGGCTGTTCCACTTTTGATCCAGCTCTCTGCTATGGTCTGGGAAAGCAGTAGAAAATGGCCCAAGTCCTTGGGTCATTGCAGCCACGTGCAAGACCCGGAAGAAAACCCTGCCTCCTGGCTTCTGGCTCCAGATCAGAACAGCTCCTGCTGTTATGACCAACGGCAGTGAAACAGCAGATGGAAGACTTCTCTCTCTCTCTGCCTCTCCTTCTCTCTCTGTGTAACTCTGACTTTCAAATAAATAAATAAATCTTTTAAAAAAGGCAAAAGAATAGAAGGGCCAGCACTGTGGAGCAGCGGGTTAAAGCCCTGGCCTGAAGTGCTGGCATCCCATATGGGCGCCAGTTCTAGTCCCAGCTGCTCCTCTTCCGATCCAACTCTCTGCTATGGCCTGGGAGAGCAGTAGAAGATGGTCCAAGTCCTTGGGCCTCTGCACCCATGTGGAAGATCCGGAAGAAGCTCCTGCCTGGCTCCTGGCTTCAGATTGGTGCAGCTTTGGCCATTGCAGCCATCTGGGGAGTGAACCAGCATGTGGAAGACCTCTCTCTGTCTACCTCTCTCTGTAACTCTTTCAAATAAATAAAAAAAAATCTTGAAAAAAATGATATCTATAAGCTGGGCCTAATGGAAGGTCTTTAGGCCAGAGGGGCTTGCCCTCAGAAGGTAGTTCCTTAGAAAGGGTTGGTTCTACAAGCTACGTTCAGTTCAGCAATATTCTGTCTGCTTCCTGGCTCACCATGTGGTTCTCCTTCCACATACATACCAACATCGACCACCCTTATCAGAAGCCCCACTATTGGAGCCATGCAACTCTGTATTGTGAACCTCCAAAACCATAAGCAAAAATGAATCTTTTTTTTTTTATTTTTGACAGGCAGAGTGGACAGTGAGAGAGAGACAGAGAGAATGGTCTTCCTTTTGCCGTTGGTTCACCCTCCAATGGCCGCTGCAGCCGGCACGCTGTGGCCAGCGCACCGTGCTGATCCGATGGCAGGAGCCAGGTACTTATCCTGGTCTCTCATGTGGGTGCAGGGCCCAAGCACTTGGGCCATCCTCTACTGCACTCCCGGGCCACAGCAGAGAGCTGGCCTGGAAGAGGGGCAACCGGGACAGAATCCGGCGCCCTGACCGGGACTAGAACCCGGTGTGCAGGCGCCACAAGGCTGAGGATTAGCCTATTGAGCCACGGCGCCGGCCAAATCTTCTTATTTATAATGTAGCATCTCTTAAGCATTTTAAAGTAATGGAAGATTGACAAATACAATGTTCGTGAAATTAATTAATTTTCATTGTTGTAAAATATTCCATTTTATGAAATAAACATCAGTTGTGTATGCATCTTATCATAAATGAATATTTCAATTATTTATGGTTTAAAACTATAAACCTTAGCCGGCGCTGCGGCTCAATAGGCTAATCCTCTGCCTGCAGCGCCAGCACACCGGGTTCTAGTCCCAGTCGGGGCTCCGGATTCTTTCCCAGTCGCTCCTCTTCCTGTCCAGCTCTCTGCTGTGGCCAGGGAGTGCAGTGGAAGATGGTCCAAGTGCTTGGGCCCTGCACCTGCATGGGAGACCAGGAGAAGCACCTGGCTCCTGGCTTCGAATCAGCGCAGTGCGCCAGCCGCAGTGGCCAATGGGGGGTGAACCAACGGAAAAGGAAGACCTTTCTCTCTGTCTCTCTCTCTCACTGTCCACTCTGCCTGTCAAAAAAAAAAAAAAAAAACTATAAACCTTAAACATTGTAGGTATTTGGAGCAATAATTGTATAACATTTTTACCTTTTTCATTTTATTTGAAAGACAGAGAGAGTCAGATAGAATTAACAGAGATCTTTCATGCTGGTTCATTCCCTAATTGTCTGCTATAACCAGGGCTGGACCAGGCCAAAGCCAGGAGCCTGGAAGTCAATCCAGGTTTCCCATGTGGGTGCAGGGGGGTCCAAGAGTTTGAGCCATCATCTGCTATCTCCCAGGCTGCACTTTAGCAGGAAGCTGGGTCAGAAGCAGAGCCAAGAAACACAACAGGCATACCAGTATAGGATGTGGGTATCCTAAGCAGCAACTTTAACTACTACACAAAACACCCACTCCTGTATAACACATGTTTGAGTAAATAAGTGGCAGTCAGAAACGTTTCATAATGCACCCCAACTCCACATCCTCAGTGCTGAGCACTGTGCTGTTAGCACAAAATATGAGCCTCATTACTATGGACATCTGTAGGCCAGTAATTCTTACATATACTTCTTGGTACATCCTTGGTTGCATTTTTGAGAAGTATGTGCCCGAGTTTCAGGGCATGTGTATCTTCAACTTCAATCTATGGGTCATACCCAAGTGTGGTGTTAATGTCCACTCTTGTCAGCATTGAACATGTGTCCTATTGTTCTGCATCCATGCTTCAGTTCACACTTTTCCTCCTTTATGCCTCCTCTCCTGGCTTTCCTAGTTAAAGTCCTCCACTCCTACGCATTCCCTCACTGTTGAATCCATTACTCTGACTCAGCCTGCAGTCATCTCTTTTGTATCTGTGCCCCTCCACTGGAAGATAATGTCTCCATCACGGCAGGAAATTTGTCTCACTCATGAGTAGGATAATGCCCAGAACACAATAGACTCTCAGTAAATATTTGTTGACTGGATGGTTGGAAACTACCTTTACATAGTAAATATTCACAATATTTACAGAATATAAACTTTGAACCTCCTCTTTGTAAGAAGTAATACTTCTTGAGTAGTAGTTTCATGGTCAATGCAATATGTTTAACAGCTAATGTTCAGAAAAATAATTATCCACTTAGACTTTCCTGTAATATGATCATCATGACACAAGTTGAATAATTTTCCCTTGTCTCATGAACACAATGAGCACTGGCATTTCATATCCACTGTGAGAAAACAGGTGCCTGTAAATCAAGACTTCTTGTTTTTTTACAGTGCAGTCTGTAATAATCAATTGACATGCCTGCTATAAATAATAATGCATGGTTTCTCAAGGAACCTAGCATGTAATTGATTCTCTGGTCTGAAGAAGTTTTAAGGGTGTGATTTTTTGATATCTATGGAATCCTTCAACCAACTTTATTGTCTTGCTCTGAGCTAGCACTTGAAATAAAGATTCATGAATCTTTATTGTGCATCCAGCCTCTCTGGAATAGAGAAGTAATAGTGTGTGGCTCTCAGAATATGCTCAGCCTTATCTTTGCATTTCTATCATAATGCCATGATGTCAAGTACCCAGTAAAATAGCAGGATGTGTATTCCTTGCATGTCCTGTGCCACTCCCAAATGAATTCATATTCTTGAGACAAGCAATCATGTATTAGACTATATTTCAAAATACACTAAGCCAAATGTCCCAGACCACCAAATACTACTATGACTATATTAGAGAGGGAACTTTTATGTTCTAATTTCTTAGCTAGTCAATAGTTTCTTTTTTTTTTTTTTTAAGAAAGGCTGGCCATGTGATCCTATTACTCTTACTGCAGTTAACTGGACAAAGGATGAGTACTTTTACTCATGGATGACCAGTGGCTTGTGAAGTAACATGAGACTTCTGCAACCTGACTACTCACCTTGTGAGAGTGACCAACTAACATAAGAAAGCTGTCTTTCTTGGGAGTTTAAATGTAGGATGTATGTAGCATTAGAGGAAGGTGAGTAGATGAGGGAAGCATGAGGGAAACATGATACAATATGTGATTCTTACTACATAAGTCACTATATATAAATCACAGTTCTATTTTTATAATCCTGATAATATTAAAATTATTCATGGAGATAGAAAACAAAAGCCTTAAGAATTATTTTGTACGGAGATCTAATAATATCTGGTTTATAAGCCCTATGCATCAACTTCTGCCAGAAAACAAAAATAATCTTTTGGGAGAAAAGGCAGAAAGCAGAAGCCATGAGGCAGCAAAGGTTGTGAGGGAGAAGAAATGAGGAGTAAGCGAAAAAAATGCATAAGATTAAGTAAGGAGCAAGTAGGAAAGTAGAGAGTGATAGTTGTGGGAGCAAAAGAGTTTCTGACTAAGAATGAACAAGCAGAATCTTTTTAATGGTGGAATGTTAGGATAAGTAGCAATACCAATGAAGAGACAACCATCACTAAGAATCACACTGAATCTTGAAAAAGTTCCTAAGTGCTCTGTGAGACGTGGCTGCAAGACTGGTCTGCCTCTCATTAAAACTTTGATGCTAAGATAATCACTGAAGATGTGAGTTAAAATTCCACTGACTCCAATCCAAGAATTTCTGATCTAATAGATCTGGAGCATGACCTAGGAATCTTTATTTTATATGTGTGTGCCTAACATTCCAATAACTCATCCGTTAAGAAACACTAAAGGAGCCGGCGCTGTGGCTCACTTGGCTAATCCTCTTCCTGCAGCGCCGGCATCCCATATGGGCACCAGGTTCTAGTCCCGCTTGCTCCTCTTCCAGTCCAGCTCTCTGCTGTGGCCCAAGAGGGCAGTGGAAGATGGCCCAAGTACTTGGGTGCCTGCGCCCACGTGGGAGACCTGGAGGAAGCACCTGGCTCCTGGCTTCGGATCAGTGCAGCACACTGGCCGTAGCGGCCATTTGGGGAGTGAACCAACAGAAGGAAGACCTTTCTCTCTGTAACTCTCTCTCTAACTCTGCCTGTCCAAAAAAAAAAAAAAAAAAAAAGAAAAGAAAGAAACACTAAAATAAACTGAGTTTGTATGTATTCTTGAAACTGGAAAGAAAAATCTACCTAATATAGATCCCATGTGTGACTTCAACTTTATAGACATAGTCCAGAACTGGATTGAAGAATTTCAGATACACTGCTATATTGCTTTTATAAATATTATCATATTAAATATCATTTCTAGCAGTACTACATGTAAAATAATTTGGGGCCGGCGCCGCGGCTCAATATGCTAATCCTCCGCCTAGCGGTGCCGGCACACCGGGTTCTAGTCCCGGTCGGGGCGCCGGATTCTGTCCCGGTTGCCCCTCTTCCAGGCCAGCGCTCTGCTTTGGCCCGGGAGTGCAATGGAGGATGGCCCAAGTGCTTGGGCCCTGCACCCACATGGGAGACCAGGAGAAGCACCTGGCTCTTGCCTTCGGATCAGCATGGTACACCGTCCGCAGCGCACCGGCCGCAGCGGCCATTGAAGGGTGAACCAACAGCAAAGGAAGACCTTTCTCTCTGTCTCTCTCTCACTCTCCACTCTGCCTGTTAAAAAAAATAATAATTTGGGATAAAAGGTCCTTCTCATCTTAACCCCAGTGAACTATATCAGTTTTGTGTTTTTCTGTTTTCCTAAAGAACTCTGCTACAGTTAAACATTCTTATTTCCAAACATGGTCCAAATTCTGTTCATATCTGACCATCTTACAGTCACTCACCCTATTCCTACTAAAGGGAAGAGTGAGGAAAGAGCCCTAGCCTGCTCCTGTGTGCAATATTGGGTGGGGACAGTGTAGGCTCCCACATGATTGACTTTGGACATTAGAACAGATACTAGAACTTCCTGCTAGAGATAGTACAACTGAGAATCACTCTTATTCAATATTTCTGGAAGTTTTAGCAGAGCAACTAGAGAGGAGAAAGAAATAAAGAGCATCAAAATTGGAAAAGAGGAAGTCAAATTATCTGTGTTACAGATGAGATGATATTATACATAGAAGAACCTAAACACTCCAAAAAGCTATTAGAATTAATAAACGAATTCAGTAAAGCTGCAGGTTAAGCATAAAAATACACATACTAAATACAACAACATTAATATGCTAATGATAAACTCACAGAAAGAAACCCCATTCACAAAAGCCACATACAAAAAAATCAAATATTTAGGAATAAATTTAACCAAAGAAGTGAAAGATCTCTACAAGGAAAATTATCAAACACTAATGAAAAAAATCAACAAGGACACGCAAAGAAATGGAAAGATATACCTTACTCATGCCTCCAGAGAATAAATATCATTAAAATGTCTATACTACATAAAGCAATATACAGATTCAATACAATCCCTATCAAAGTATTAATGGTATTTTTTTACAAAATTGGAAAAAACAATTCTCAAATCACAAAAGACCCAGAAGAGCCAAAGTGATTCAGAACAACAAAAATCAAGCTGGAGGCATCACAATACCTAACTCCAAAGCATACTACAAAGCCATAGTAATGAAAACAGCATGGTACTGGAATAAAAATCAATACATAAATCAGTGGAACAGAATAGACACCCCAGAAATTAATTCACATACAAAAAGCCAACTGATTTTTGACAAAAGTGCTCAGACCATACAGTTGAGTAAAGATAATCTCTTCAATAAATTATGCTGGAAAAACTGGGTGTATATATGCAGAATAATGAAAATAGATTCGTACCTCTTACTATATATAAAAATCAACTTGAGAGGCCGGTGCCATGCCACACTAGGTTAATCTCTGCCTGCAGCACCAGCATCCCATATGGCCCCTGTTGGGGCCCCAGATTCTGTCCCGGTTGCTCCTCTTCCAGTCCGGCTCTCTGCTGTGGCCTGGGAAAGCAGTGGAGGATGGCCCAAGTGCTTGGGCGCCTGCACCCTTGTGGGAGACCAGGAAGAGGCACCTGGTTCCTGGCTTCGGATCGGTGTAGCTCTGACCGTTGCGGCCATTTTGGGGGTGAACCATCGGATGGAAGACCTTTCTCTCTCTCTCTCTCTCTCTCTCTCTCTCTCTCTCTTTCTCTACCTGTCAAATAAATAAATAATCAACTTGAAGTGGATCAAAGACCTAAATTTAAGACCTGAGACTATGATGCTGCTGGAAGAAAACATAGGGGAAACACTACAAGACATTATCGTAGGGTATAATTTCTTGGACAAGACCACTAAAGCACAGACAACAAAAACAAAACTACACAAATGGAATTATATGAAACTTAGAAGCTTTTGCACAGCAAAGGAATTGATCAATAGAGTGAAGAGATATCCAACAGATGGGAAAAAATATTTGCAAACCACCCATCTGACAAAGTATTAATATCCTGAATATATCAGAAACTTAAGAAATTCAACAACAAAAAATCAACCAGTCCACTTGAGAAATGGGCAAAGGACTTCAATGGTTCTCAAAAGAAGAAATACATATGGCCACCAAATCTATGAAAAAATGCTCAACATCACTAGCCATCAGGGAAATGCAAATCAAAACAACGAGATATTACCTCACCCCTGTCACAATGGCTAAAATCTAAAGCACAAAGAGTAACAAACGCTGGCAAGGATGTAAACAAAGGGGAAACTTATACACTGTTGACTGGAATGTAAATTAGTGCAATCACTGTGGAGATTTCTCAAAAAACAAGAAACAGACTTACCATATGGCCCAGCAATCCCACTACTGGGTATGTACACAAAAGATTTGAACACAATGCACCAAAGAGATGCCTGCACCACCATGCTTACAGCAGCACTGTTCACAACAGTCAAAATTTGGAACCAACCTAGATGTTTAACACCAGATGAATGGATAAAGAAAATGTGGTGGGGCCAGCTCTGTGGTGCAGGGGGTTAATGCCCTGGCCTGAAGTGCCAGCATCCCATATGGGTGCCGGTTCTAGTCCCGGCTGCTCCTCTTCCTATCCAACTCTCTGTGATGGCCTGGGAAAGCAGTAGAAGATGATGCAAGTCCTTGGGCCCCTGCACCCACGTGGGAGACCCAGAAGAAGTTCCTGGCTCCTGGCTTCAGAGCGGCACAGCTCCAGCCATTCAGCCAACTGGGAAGTGAATCAGTGGATGCAAGATCTCTCTCTCTCTCTCTCTCTCTCTCTCTCTCTCTCTCCCTCTGTCTCTCTCTTTGCCTCTCCTCTCTCTCACTTTCAAATAAATCTTAAAAAAAAGTATGTTACAATAAATGCATAATGGAATATTATTCAGGTATAAGAAATTCCACCATTTGCAGCAAAATGAACACAACTGGAGAACATCATGTGTTTTAAAATAAGCCAGACTCATAAAGACAAATACCACACATTCTCCCTCACATGAGTTAGGTAAAACTTAAAAAAAAAAAAAAAAAAAAAGGAAATGTCTGTGTACATCAGCATCACTGAAATACAGTTTTGTACAAATTTTTTAGACCTTTGTCAAACAAATGGTTAAGAATATATAAAACCACTATAGGTTTAATGACCTGTGGTTTCTTTACAATTTACTGTATAATGGGTAAAAATCCTCATTTTGTCATTCAACTGCTGTCTATAGCCATTATCTGTATTCCCACTAAACTAGGGTCTTTTTCTTTTTATTTGTTAAATTTCTTATTTGGTGAAGTATTAGCCTTCTTACTGTAATTTAAATTTAAAGTATGTCATCTCAAAAACTGAGAAACTCAAAAACTAAGGAAGAAAAGAAAGAAGGAGGGTGGGAGGGAAAGAAGAGGAGGAGAGAGAAAGGGAACATCATTTGTAGAATTGCATCTACAAATCACATGGAAACCATTAACAACTAATTTAAAATAAAATAAAAATAAAATTTTTTTCTAAAAATAAATTTTAAAAAACAGTAGGGCTAAAGTGTACTGATTTTAACCCAATTTCAAGACTGGAAAGAGTAAGTCCAAAGACTAGTGCCGAAGCTGGAGGCAGGAATTAAAGTAGAGGTGCCAGAAGCAAAAGGACAGGGCGGGCAGAAATCGAGTCCAAATAAGAAATTACTGCACTATTACAGGCCAAACAGCATAAATGTCACTGGGCGGCTGTGGATCAAATTCTTGGGCTGCTGGGTACATGGTGAATGGTTGATTCATGCCAGCATAAAAGGCCCCTGTTAATCAACGCTTCTCTTAGCAACTCCTAACTCTGAAATTCTTGGAGAACTGAACTTTGCCAACATAGCCTTTGCCCAGATACTTGTAATATTTGTGGACAGAATTTCCTTAGCCATTTACCTGGTAAGTACCATCTCCTAGTGAATGGATCTCTCGGTATTCTTACCTGCAAAATAGGAATTAACATACCTGTAGTACCTAATCCATAAATTAGTGAGTATTAGCAGAATTCATAAAGGAAATAAGAAAATACATAGGGGCCTGACACTTAGCAAGCATTCGAACATTGTTGGTTGCTGCTGCCACCACTGTTGTACCATTTGTCATATTTCTGTAATTAAGAACAATCAGTTACTCTTACATCACTCTGCCTTATGCTGGGTCTCATGATATTCATTTCTTTTTTTTTTTTCTTTTTAAACTTTTTTTTAACTATTCACTCTTGCCCTGACCACGTCACCTGCTCTCAGCTGTTGGTTTCCCTCTAGGTGCTGTGTTTGCCATTGAACTCAGTCCCGGCAATTAGCTCATCTGATCCTGGTGCTTGACTCACCACCTGTTTCTATCTGATAATGTTACCTGTCCCATCAGTTAATAGGTCTTAACCACTCATGTCTCCAGATTTATACAAATTCCTTCTCTTACATTCTTCAAGGTGTAACTCAAATATTTCTTTCTTCATAAAGGCTACATGACCTGAAGTGTTCTCCCAAATTTCTGGAATTCCTACTTCTATAGTCTGAATACTTAATGTACCAATTAATCACTTAGTGCTTTGTGAAATCTTTTCAGTATGTCTTTAAATTGTTATTTAAATGATTTATTGTGATTTAATTTATCATATATCTGTCTTGTGTACTTAATGAGATAGTACTCTCCTTGATGATAGCAACTGTTTTATTCATCTTTGTATGCCCCTCAGCTAAGCACCACACTTTGCACAGAGCTCAATAAATATGTGTGATTTGATTTGAAATGCTTAGTTAGAATACCATAAAAGACTACACTATTCCACATTCTGAGGAAGTCATTAAGACTTAAAGAGGCCATTAAGGGCTAATCCAATAACTGAAAGGAGAGTAAATTGCTTACTTTTAGGCAGATGTGCTAACTTTCTAGGCCACTAAGGTTCTATTTAAACAATTTACCAAGAGCAAATTACCAGATGGATCCAGGTAGCTCAAAAAGGTTAATATCTCTTACTTCCTACTAAGAGCAAGCTATGCTTTCTTTCCCTGCTTTAAGAAATGCAAGTCAAGTCCATCCATTACCTATACTATGTTAAGAATAATATTTAAATAGAGTAACCATTTGGACTGAACTTACATAACTGAAGAAAGCAGTTCTGTAAATTGCATGATTGCAGTTCACTGCTGGTACCCAGTTGACACTGATTTACCATAATGCTGAAGTCAGTCTTCTTTCTTCCTACTCCATATTCTAAAATATTCACCACAAGAGGGGAAAAGAAAACAGAATTACTCCAATTTCACTAACTGATAACTGATGCTAGAATTGCTCTCCATAGTAGGTATACAAAAAAATTTTGAAACATGATACCTGCTATATGGAACTTCCATATGTTTTGAGAGTGGAGGCAAAGGTGAGAGATTTGTGAATGGAAACACATCAGTATTCATGATACAATGTGGCACATAAAGTGATAATGATATTTGCAAATTGTTCTGGAGAAATAGGTTAAAAGTGAGTAGTCATTCAGCTTTGGAGAAGTGAGAGCAGCAATATATGAGCTATGCCTTTAGAGATTGTTAGAACGAAAAACACTGCAAACAGAGAAAGTTGCATGAACAAAGATATTGTTTTATTGATAAATGACAAGGAACATGGGATTATGGGGTAGAAAGAAATCTCAGAGGTGCTTTTATTCAAGCCCTGAATAGTATAGACCAAATAACAACAACAAAAACTAGACCACAGGATGTTAGGTGACACGTGGTCACACAATAGGCAATGGATAAACAAAGCTTCAACCTGCATCTTTCTGATTATGTCCAATCTAGTACTTAGTCTACCTTGGAAAGTTTCAGAATCTATAGAAGCTAAATGCAAAAAGATTTGCTCAGTTGGACTTTCCCTACCAATTGTATTCATTTTTTCACTCCTTCACTCATTCAACAAATCCTTAACAACATCAACAATATGCCAGGTACTCAACTAGGAGATAGGAAACTACTGTTGCAGTAGTGACCAAGACAGACATAGACCATGATCTCACCAAACTAACAAATTAGTGGAAGATATGGAAAATTAAAACAGGCATTAGGATCAAGTGTAAGAGTTGTGACAGAGGAGTCAGGGTGCTGGGGAGCACAAAGGATTTGGGAGAAGCTTTACCACAGTGGAATAATTCTCTGCAAGCTGAGACTTGAGCTAGGAGAGTTAGCAAGACTTTCCACAGAAGAATAATAGCACATGTAAGTGCCCAAAGACAGACCAGTATCCTCAAATAAGATTGCATTTTGGGCCAGCACTGTGGCGTAGCGGGTAAAGCCACCACCTGCAATGTTGGCATCCCATATGAGCACTGGTTCGAGACCCAGCTGCTGTACTTGCAATCCAACTCTCTGCTATGGCCTGGCAAAGCAGTACAAGATGACCCAAGTGCTTGGGCCCTTGCATCCACATGGGAGACCCGAAGGAAGCTCCTGGCTCCTGGCTTCAGATCCATGTAGCTCCAGCAGTTGCAGCCATTTGGGGAGTGAACCAGTGGATGGAAGTTCTCTCTCTCTCTGCCTCTGTCTCTGTCGCTCTGTAACTCTGCCTTTCAAATAAATAAATCATTCTTAAAAAAAAAAAAAGGATTGCATTGTGCATAAAGAAATCTAAATTTTTAGTGTTATTGCCTACCTTCTCCCCCTGCCATTCCTTAGCTGACTCCTACCTATGACTGAAGTTGCAATGACATGTCACCGTCTCCTTTCGCTGACACTACCAAAACCAGGTCCCCTCAGCACCATAGGTTTCTCATTGTGAATCACAATTGCTAATGTACTATGTGGCTTTCCCACCAAACCATGAGCTCTGAAGGGCAAGTATGATGTCTTGGACCACTGTTGAATAACCGGTATCTTAAATAGTGCCTTGCACAAATATTGCATGCTGTTCTGCAAAATCTCTGTGATACAGAGATGTTACTTTATGGGGAAAATGGTGTCCTTATAGATGTGATTTAGTTAAGGATCTTGAGATGGAGAGATGGTCCTGGATTATCCAGGTGGGCCCTAATGTAATCCTAAGTGTCCTCATATGACAAGAAACAGAAGGAGACTTATCTGTAGACCTAAGAGAACAAAGCTGTGTGATCAATGAAGTAGAGAATGCAGTGATGCAGACACAAGCCAAGGAATATTAGCAGCCACCAAGACTGGAGAAGGCAAGGAATTGATTCACCCTCAGAGCCTGAAGAGGGAGCACATGCTTGCCAATACCTTGATTTCAGGCCAGTGATACTAATGTTGGACTTCTGACCGCTCAAACCATGAGACAATACATTTCTGTTGTTTTAAGCCACCAAGTTTATGTAATGTGTTACAGCAGAGACAGAAAACTAATATAAACACTGATATATCTTCTCACATAAGGATTGTTTAGGTCTTTATTTACCATTAATTATTTTGGATAGATTCCTGTGAGTGGAGCTACAGATCAAAATATATGACCATTTTTTAGGCTTAATGAAGATTACCAAATTGGTTTTAAAAACCAATTTATAGAAACACCAATAATGTAAGAGAATGTCTATTCATCAGATCCTGCACATCATTAATGTGAATGTGTACTGCTCTGATATGCAAAAATAGTTTTTCAATCTTCTTTTAATTTACATTTCTTTGGTGGCTAATGAAGATAAATATTTGGACATGATTGCTTATCAGTTTTCTTTCTTTTGTATGTGTGCAAAGTTTATTTTTTAAAGGGTTTATATGCATTCTTCCTAGAGATATTAAACTTTTGTTTCTTTGATAAAAAACATTTTATCTTACTCTATTGTTTGCCAGTGTATTTGGATCGGATTTAGGTTTCTGTTTTTGTAAGGAGCTGGGCAAAACTTTTATCCACACAGATGAGCAAAGTGTTGATACTTTCCTTAGTGCTTTCTTCTGCTGATCCTAAACATAACGAGTTCCTCTCTCCTTCTAGGAGAAAGCCATTAAGGGCAAATTCTATTTTCCTTGAGATGATTTATGTCTTCACGTTGTACTTAACCCCTTTTCTGCCTGAAGTTTGCTTTGATCACAGGGAGATTGAAGAACTGAACTGCTTGTTTCACAAGGCAACAATGCCTGTTTTTGCACCATTTATTGAATAATCAATTTGTTCTCAACACTTTTCTACCACCTCTTTTGTTATGTATTAAATTCTCATATATAATGATACCTGTTTCTGGTCTATATATTGTGTTTCTCTGATCTCATTGTCTATTATTTTATCAGTGCTATACAGCTTACAATACTGCATTTTAAAATTTGTTTTCAAATGTGATAGACTTCATCACATTCCACTTTATTTTTTGTTTTTTTTTTTCCTTTAGATGTTTGTGCATTTTCCATTTTCCAGTAATTTTGACAACATTATTTTAAAAGAGTTTTCTATTTTTTTTTTTTTTGACAGGCAGAGTGGACAGTGAGAGAGAGAGAGAGACAGAGAGAAAGGTCTTCCTTTTGCCATTGGTTCACCCTCCAATGGCCGCCGCGGCCGGCGCGCTGCGGCTGTCGCATCACGCTGATCTGAAGGCAGGAGCCAGGTGCTTTTCCTGGTCTCCCATGTGGGTGCAGGGCCCAAGGACTTGGACCATCCTCCACTCCACAGCAGAGAGCTGACCTGGAAGAGGAGCAACTGGGACAGAATCCGGCGCCCCGACTGGGACTAGAACCCGGTGTGCCGGCGCCGCAAACCGGAGGATTAGCCTATTGAGCCACGGCGCCAATCCTATTATTTTAAAAGCAGATTTATCTACAGTTTTCTTCCCAATGCAAAGTATAGTGACTAGATCATGAAAAGTGCTTATAAATTGTAGCTGTTATTAATATTGCCAAGGAATAACCTTTAAAAACACATTGGTTAATCAATTTGTTTTCTGTGCCATGTAATTTTTCATTCTGCCAATTAAAAACCACTATGCCTGTGAATTTATTCAGTCATCTTTTAGTGAATAAAATTATTGCTAGTTTCCCATCCCTACAAACATACACACACAGAACTGTTTTGACAGACTTTAAAACACGTGACAAAGAGAATCGTTCTCATAGGAAGCTAAACAGAACTAGTTTTTTGCAAGCCTTTCCTTCAAGTATTAAACTACCGAGCTGTGAGCTGTGCTTAACTTATGAACACCAAAACCACAGATTCACTGCAGTAAAATCTAGGTCAATTGTGAGCTTGTCAAGTGTGAGAAACCTTACTTCTACATATGTTTAAACATTTTGCTGTCTTTCAAAATATAATCACATGGCACTGTTTATTAAAATTAGCTGATTGATCTCCTTGCCTTTTTCTTATGTAATCCCTTGCCATGCATGAACAAAGCTAATCCTTAGGGATCACCTACTTTTGCAGTAAAATGTTATTTATTCTGCATCTATCTGTGTCTTCGTGAGCTAACTGTGGCTAACACAGAGACTATTAAGACACTGGTCCTGCCATTAAGCTCAGATAGAGCAAGGGAAGCAGAGGAGTGAGCAGCTCCAGTGGAAGCCTGAGATAAGGGCTTGCTTCCTTCAGATGGGGTTCCCAAAAGGTTTTATCTTGAGGGTAAGGCAGGGTGGAAACCACAGAAATCCCTCCCCCAACCCGTTTCATTTACTTTGAAATAGCAACTGGCACTTCTTATAACCACATCAAAGTGGGGTAAAAACTCTGACAGTCAACTATGGGAGATGTTTACAGAGAAGACAATACATAAATGATGCCCTAAAAAATAAGTTAGAGTTTTAATATGGGAAAAAAAGATGGAAGGCAATTCAGGAAAATGAAACATGAGGTTGTGAAAGAACAGAAATGACTACAGCCTAGTAAAAGTGTAGGATTTCAGTTATACACAAATGTGGAAATATAAGATACAGGGGCCAGCGCTGTGCTGTGGCATAGTAGGTAAAGCCCAAATCCTTGGGTCCCTGCACCCACCTGGAGACCAGGAAGAAGCTCATGGCTCCTGACTTCAGATCAATGCAACTCCAGCCATCACAGCCATCTGGGGAGTGAACTAGTGAATGGAAGAATCTCTCTCTTTCTCTATTTCTCTCTCTCTCTGCCTCTGCCTCTCTGTAACTCTTTCAAATAAATAAATAAATATTTTTTAAGAAAGGCAAGATATAGTGTAAGAAATTAAGTTTTGAAAAATAAGTTGGAGATAGTGTAAAATTTGCTACATGCATTTGATCGCTATGTGTTATTGTTGATGAGAGTCGTATTAGATTATAAAGCAGTGGAGTAAGAAAACACAGTCCTTTCTTTCTTTGCAACAACTTCACTAAAACTATTCTTTCCAAGGCCATGAAGAGTCTTCACAGTGTAGATAAGTATTTTCAAAACGTAATTCTAGGGAGCATATGGTGTGATGATTGATGAGAGTCAGTATTTGTGGCAGCAGTACCAGTTGAAAGATTGGTGCCACACTTAAAGCAAAAAATGAGGAGGGTGTGTGTGAAGGAATTGGAAATGGTATATATGTTTATAGAATTATTTAAGATACAGAAAGGGAAAATAATATGGGATTCATGACAGGTCATTTTTAGTTCCTGGTTTTTTCAGTTTCATGAGCAATTAGAGCACTACAAATGATGTTCAAGGTAGATGATACTGAATTGGACTTGATTCTATGTCGTTAAAGCATGTGGTTCAAGACAGAAACATGTGTCTGCTCAAGACTAAGGTAGGGGCCGGCGCTGTGTCGTAGCGAGTAAAAGCTGGCCTGCAGTGCCAGCATCCCATATGGGCACTGGTTTGAGTCCCGGCTGCTCCACTTCTGATCCAGCTCTCTGCTATGGCCTGGGAAAGCAGTAGAAGATGGCCCAAGTCCTTGGGTCCCTGGACCCATGTGGGAGATCTAGAAGAAGCTCCTGGCTCCTGGCTTTGGATGGGCACAGCTCCGGCCTTTTTGGCCAATTGGGGAGTGAATCAGCGGATGGAAGACCTCTCTCTCTCTCTGCCTCTCCTTCTCCCTCCACGTAACTCTATCAAATAAATAAATAAATCTTCAAAAAAAGAAAAAAGAGTAAGGTAAAGGGGTTGAGCTAGAGATATGGACTTGGAAATCTTCAGAATTTGTCCATATTAATCTTTCATTCTCCTGCTCATATGGATATTTGTATTCTAATGCACATGTTCAAGATGATCACGCTACTCTATTGTTATCAGGCAATATTATAGGTTAATTTATTTAAATCATTCATAAAATTTAACAAGTAGGGAATCAAATTTAATAAAAGTTTCAAGAATTTAGCAGAACTGGCTGTTGTCATAATGATCTATTTGGAGACCACTATTGCATTAGCTCCTGGAAATATGCCCACAATAATAAAGTCACATATTTACATACTTAAAGGTATTTCTGGTTAAGATCTTTGAAATGATCAATGAATTCTAAATAACAAAGCATGATACTTACCAACCTGTTCCAAGTTGACAGCCACTAGTCTATAGAAACTACTTCTGCCAAGGTCACCAGCGATCTTTGTGTTGGAAATTTAGTGTGCATTCCCCCCCCCCATATTAAGCAACCTTTCCTAGCTTTTCTACACAGAGAAGTATATCTCCTTCTTGACACACTCTTCTTGCATGGTTTTGATTGAGTTTTTTCCTATCTTAGTGACTTCTTAGTCACATCGCTAGTTCTTTCTTAATATTTGACCTCTAACTGTTGTGCTTCTTCTTTTTTGAAAATTTTTTTCTTGATTTTTTATTTATTTGAAAGGCAGAAGGACATACACAGACAGGCAGAGACAGAGAAACAACTTCTGTCTGCAGGCACTCCCAAAATGCCTGCAACATCCAAGGCTGAGCCTGGCAAAAACGAGGAGAGAAGAACTCAGTCTGGGTCTCCTGAATGAGTGGCAGGGATCCAAATAGGTGGCCCATCACATTCTGCCTCCCAGGGTGCACCTTTGTAGGAAGCTAGAACCAGAAACAGTTCTGGAACTTGAACCCAGACAGAAATTCTGATATGGATGTGAGCATCCTAAGTGGCATCGTAACTGCTGCACCAAACTCCCACTTCCAAACGTTGTATTTATTCTGAGTTAGCCTCTCATCTTTTTGTACAGTTTGTTTCCCCACATCATTCTTTTGCCTTCAAATATGTCCTACAGGTTTAAGCATCACTAATCTGAAAAATCCAAAATCCAAAATGCTCAAATCTGAAAGATTTTGAGTGCCAACCTGACACCACAGGTGGAAGATTCCACAATTGACCTTATGTGATGGGTCACTCAAAACATGCTAAAAATGCTGTATAAAATTATCTCAGGCTATGCATGTAAGGTGTATGTGAAGCAAATGAATTCCATGTACAGACTGGGGTTCCATATCATTATGCACATTTTGACAACTCGCGCTTCTCAAGTCCAAACTTCAAATCATATTTATCCCTAGCATTTTGGAAAGCAGATACTGAACATGTATTTTTAATAACATTTAAATTTATATCTAGAGGCTGGACACTACACACACACACACACACACACATACACACACATATATATACAACTGCTTAGACATCTCCATTTGGAGACCTCATAGGCATCTCAGATTCACAAATCTAAGACAGATCTTCTGCTTCTTTCCTGTCCCCAATTCCAAAAACTGTTTTTTGTTTGTTTATTTTTTTATTTGACAGGAAGAGTTAGTGTGTGAGAGAGAGAGAGAAAGGTCTTCCTTCCGTTGGTTCTCCCCCAAAATGGCCGCTATGGCCGGCATGCTGCGACAATCCAAAGCCAGGAGCTTCCTCCTGGTCTCCCATGCAGGTGCAGAGGCCCAAGCACCTGGGCCATCCTCCACTGCCTTCCCAGGCCACAGCAGAGAGCTGGACTGGAAGAGGAGCAGCAGGGACTAGAACCCGGCGCCCATATGGGATGCCAGCACCGCAGACGGAGGGTTAACCAAGTGAGCCACGGTGCCAGCCCCATTGTTTGTTTATTTTTGAGTATTCCTGATCATGGTAAGGGGCATTCAGTTACATGAGCTAGAAATGTACAAGTCAACCCTGATCCTTTCCTTACCAGCATCCACACTCCTTCCGCATTCAGTTCATCAGTCAAATACACTTTGACTGCCTTCCAGTTGTCTCTGTCTCCACAGCCATCATCCTCATCCAGCCACTGTCATGGCTCACCTGAACTAGTCTATTCAACATTGGACTGATTTTTCTGCTTCTACTGTGCCACTGTCCAATCTATTCTTCACCCAGCAGTCAAATGGGAAGCAGAAGGGGGAAGGAAGGCAGGAGAAGGACAGTGAGGGTGAGAAGGAGGAAGGGGGGGAAATAAAGTAGAGTAGACTGTAAGTAACCAGTCACCAGGGTTTGATTCTCATAAAAACTGAAGAGCATCTTACATAAAGAGAGTAGCTTCAGTTTTTGGGTTGTCAAACACTGTATCAAAAGAATTTCTATAAGCAGACATTTGGAATTTGCCTTGTGACACCAACATTCATACAACTGAGAGAATTAAAGCTAGTAATTAAGACTGGCAATCAGGGTTCTTCAGCTCTTGTGGATTTAATAACCCTTAATTTGCGAACGCTTGTGCCAGAAAGACTGCATCTTCAAAAAAAATCAAAAACATGAAAGCATAACTAATAAACAAGCACCAATGTTTGATTAAATATCAGAGGAAGAATGAAAACCTGAAGAAAACACTCAAACAATTCAGTGTATCCGGATGAGACAATAATAAAAGCCTGGGCTGGAATGCACTGAAGGGTGCCCTGAGGCATGCTTGGAAGAACTGTGGTTGTGCCAGACCTCACCTCCTTCCTCCCGGCTTCACAGAAAGAAGCATCCTTTGTGTTCTGGGCTAAGATCCCTGCCTGTTTCTTTCCATCTCCTCTAGAACCTTTCTTCAAAGGTTGCTTCCTCTTCCTCCCATAGTTGAACATCCTTCATTGTCCATACACTCCTTCTCTGAAGCCTAAACAAGGTCAGCTTCCTGTTCAAAATACAATCAACCTCTGCATCCACAATTCCACGTCTGTGAGTCCTGCATCTAAGGGTTTCATATGCATGGATTCAATCAATCACTAAGAGGAAAATTTTGGAAGAAAAATTGCATCCTTTGGGGCTGGCGCTGTGGTGTAGTGGGCAAAGCCGCCTCCTGCAGTGGGCACCCCTTATGGGCACCAGTTCAAGTCCCGGCTGCTCCTCTTCTGATCCAGCTCTCTGCTATGGCCTGGGAGAGCAGTAGAAGAAGGCCCAAAATCCTTGGGTCCCTGCACCCACATGGGAGACCTGGAAGAAGCTCCTGGCTTCTGGCTTTGGATCAACTCAGCTCTGGCTGTTATGGCCATCTGGAGAGTGAACCAGTGGGTAAAAGACCTCTCTCTCTCTCTCTCTCTCTCTCTCTGCCTCTGCCTCTCTGTAACTCTGCTTTTTAAATAAATAAATAAAATCTTTAAAAAAAGGAAAAAATATATCCATACTGAACATCTGCAGACTTGTTTTCTTATTATTATTTCCTAAATGATATGATGTAGCAACCATTTGCATGTATTTACATTGTGTTATGATTATAAATATTCTAGAGATGATTTATAGTATACAGGAGGATTCCATAGGCTATACAGAAATATCATATATTTTTATATAAGGAACTTAAGCATCCATAGATTTTGGTATCTGCAGGGATCCTGGAACCAATCCCCTAAGGGTATCAGGGATGACTACATAAAGTCTCTTTTTTTTAAGATTTACTCATTTATTTGAAAGGTAGAGTTGCAGAGTGGAAAGGAGAGACAGAAAGAGAGAGAGAGAGATCTTCCATCCGCTGGTTCATTCCCAGATGGCCACAACATCTAGGACTGAGTGAGTCAGGCTGGAGGCAGGAGCTTCATCCAGATCTCTCATGTGGATGCAGAGACCCAATTACTCGGATCACCTCCCACTGCTTTTCCAGGTGCATTAGCAAGGAGCTGAGCCAGATGTGGAGAAGCTGAGACTTGAACTGGTGCCCAAAGGGAGTGCCTGCATCACAGGCAGACACTTGACCCACGGTACCACAATGCCAGCCCCATGTATACCGTCTTTGACCTTTAATTATCCAATAGAATCTCTGTCCCTTCTCAATTTAATCTTTATTTTTTCCCAGCAAGCTCCTCCACAGAGCATTCTTCCCTTGGGTAAGAGCCATGATGATTCTGCTCATGAGACAGACAATTAGCCTGGTGATTAAGATTCCCATGTCCCACACTGCAGTACTAGGATATGATACCTGGCTCCAGCTCCTGACTACAGCTTCCCACTAATGCAGACCCAGGAGATGCAGTGCTGAAAAACTAGGTTGAGTTCCCAGATCCTGCCTTTGCTTGCTCTCCCTCTCTCTCTCTCCCTCCCTGTCTTTCAAATAAACACGTTTTTGTTTTTGTTTGTGTTTTAAAGACTCAGCTCTTACTACCTCTCTGATGCTGCTCTGGCAAAGGTCTTCATTTACACTCTAAACATGTGCTGTCTTTTAATCCAAGACCTTGGCCTTTCTGTATTATCTGGTCATGTTGACATCACTCTGCTTGGAGAAATGTTTCCTTTGGTCAACAGAAACTAGCTCTCTTATGTCCCATACTACTAACATCACCATTCATGTAGGTTTATTTGCCGGATCCTCTTCTTCCGTAATCCTGTAATGTTGATAATTGCTAAGGATAACATCTGTATTTCACTCCTTATTTTATCCATTCCTGTAACTTCAGTTGGTGCCTTCATGCCAATAATGCCTATATCCATACCTGTAGGACAGACCTCTACCCTGCATCTGGGAGTTTCCATTTTACTATTCACAAATGCTTCAAAACAATCTCCAATCCTAATATTTGTTGCTCTTCTGAACTTTCTTCATCTTAATGAATAGCCCACCATCTACCCATGTATCCAAGCCAGGAATATGGGAATCATCTTATATTCCTCATTTTTTTATTCCAACGTACAAACAAGTCTCGTCTAATCTACCTTTTTAAAATTGTTCTTCAAATCTGTCTCCTTCTTTCAACCTGCGGCTACTGCTTTAATCAAGCCCACAGAAATAGCTTTCCAAGGCTTTTGTTGCCTTCAGTCTGACATCACTTTTATCCATCTACCAAGTTATGAGCTCAATTTTTCCTCAAACTACAGTTCTTTCTCTATACCCCGCTTCTTATACTTTTGTGTCCTTGGCCTGTAGTGTCTTGGTCCTTGTTACCCCCAGATTTTCAGGCACATTTGAAAGATAACCTTCTTTATGGACATTTCTTAGCCCTTCCAAGCCCATAAACTCATAATTTACCCTTACACTCCAATTACATTCTATACTAACATCTTTTGTACACCCCAAATATTTCAGTGCACCTAAAAATAGTTCTACTATATTCTAAGTTTCCTTTGCCCTATTTTGGGTTCCTTGATGTCAGGAACTGAACTAGCTCATCTTGCTACTCCCAGCACCAAAAAAAGCATGCAGTTCATAGTTGACAACAACATAAGCTTGTTGAATGAGTGAATAGCCCTAACACTGTCAAAAGAACAAAAACACTATTACAAAAGACAGTTCCTCTAGACTAAAAATGGTAATGCAGCACATTAAAATTCAGTACATCAGCACTCACCTCTGCCTCAAAATCTGGTTCTGCCTTTAAACTACAATCCTAACTGTAACAATAATGAAATATTAAATGTTCATTGAATAAAATTTTCCAAGGCATATGGAAAGCACGGGTTTTCATGATTGCCTGGAGACAATCTCATAAGGCCCTTCCATTAATCAGAGCCCTTCTGCTCTTGCCCCAAGTAGAAAGTATGCTGACTTTCACATGTTCCCTCAGGCTACAGTTACACACTTGTGGGCCCTGAACCATTTATCTATGTGCTGCTGGTGCCTATCAATTCAGAGAGTAAAGCAGAGGAGCTGCACTATTTTACAAAACACACTGGGTGCACTAAAGAGTATCCTTAGCCTAGAGCCGGTCTGGGTCCTACTGACGATGTTGTCCAGTACTCCTGACCTAACCTTGGGAAACTTTCTCTTCCTTCCTGGATCATTTGTCTACCTGGAGCTAACTCACTTCTCACTCTGACCTTTGGTTCTTTCTAATAATTTCTGGAAGACACGGACTGCATCCAAGGGCAGAGGTGGACAACACCTAGGTAAAGGAAAACTCGCTGAAATCAGCAGAAATAAGAACAGACCAAGAACTGAGGTTCTCAGTTCCAGAGATGAGAGGTCAAGTTTATAAGAAACTGCAGTCCAGTCTCAGGCTTGACCCCCTGAAATCAAAGATTATCTTATCCAAGGATGGGAGAAAATGCTGGATAGAAGAACTTCAGAAGTAGAGCTGAAAGAGAGTAGACCTGTCAGAGTCAGAGACAGGAAACAGCAGGAGTTGACCCAGTTTCCAAGAGAAGGCAGTGGTGGCTTCTCAACAGGAGTCCTGCTGTTGGACTCCAATGCCTGTGCTCGTGGGTTGAGCATCCTGACCATTCAACGGTATTGGTGAAGATCAGAACTAAGGTACATGAAACGCCTAGCTTGTCAACTGACATTCATACTATTTATCTTACACTTGACCTCAGCCATTTTTCCCCCTCAGATTTTTAACTGATTTGACATTTCACCAACAGAAGTTCTGTGTACTCTTCGAACCCAACAACTCCATTATGCTCACCATCCTCAAGAATTTTGAAAAGATGTGGATGGGTTACTGTCACAACCTTTTTCCTAGGTAGTTCCACTTGAAGATTTCTCCTCACAGAGAATTATCTGGAGTGCTCACTTTTGCTCCAGCATATTTCAGTGATGCAAAAATGTGTTCTTCAACCTATGGTGACTGTTTTGTATTGTTTTAACGGTAAGTTCTGGCACTCGTTCTGGTCTCATCTCCTCAAGCTCTTAACATACTTCTCTTCCTCTGCTCAACTTTGGACTCCTGGGATTTACACACTGGTCTTCCTCACGTTCTGAAAGCTGGTGTATAATATCTCTTCAAAGGCTTAATGAAGTCCTTAAATATTATTATTTCTTCAATTACTTAGTTTCAGAATGGATCAGTTCCAACACCATTCCCACTAACATGTGGATGTAGTAGTAGCTAAGCTTTGTTTCTTGTAAACATACACAAAAAAACACACATAAGATATATTTAGCATATAAACAAAGAATTACATTTACAGGATGAATAATCTTACTAAAAGTTAATGTCTTAAGATAAGAAACATGTAAGGAAAAAACAATTTTTTAAATGTTGCCATATTTACACTTCAAAGAAGCATATATGAAATCAACAGGGGAACTTGAATTTTGTAGTGTTCAGATTTTAATTTTAACTAATTGATTCCATACAAAAATTGAAGGACCAGCAACTGTAAAGCATAGTCCTTGGCATAGACAGTCATTCAATAGCACTCAAGATAAACAGCAGCACAGATTTCTTCAGATGGAGTAACTGCATTGTTTTACCAGACTAATAATCTCTCCTCTGCTCCCATTTTTTTCTTATCCTTCATGATATTTAGAGAGTTTGAAAATTGAAATTTGATATCCCATAAGAATACAAATTCTTTTACTGTTGTTCCTTTGTTTCAAATTTTGTTTTTGTTGTTCCACACAACACATGCAGACTTTGCTTGGCTAGACCATGGCTACTAGAGATGGTAGCATGTTACCCAGATGATCAAGACTGAAGTCAAGTTCTGCCTATACAATAGCTCTGTTATTGCTAACCCTTATTGTTGGTAGTAAACATTTTTACTCACTCCTAAAAAGAAAAGATCCAGGAGGAATTTGGAGTTTAGAAATGAACTCTTTTAGGTTCTTGAATTTGAGTTACAAACTTTGTAGCGTTATACTTGTATTGATGAAATCATAGTTGTTTGAAATTTCAAATGCTGAAAGAAATGACCAGAGTGATTTGTCTATTATACATGAGAAAAAGTAGTAAAAATGATATGGGCTTAAAATGTTATTCTTATTGCATAGATTAAAAATGTCTTTAAAATTGCTACTGACATTTGTTTCCAAAGAGCAATCCAATTTCCGATCTCTGTCTCTTATTACTGTTTCTCAATGGTCCACAGTTATCCTTCATGGTTTAAAATGGTTATTTGGTGTTCTTAAACATGGTTCCTCCATATCCCTTACTTGCATTTACTTCATTTAGTTTTATACACAGTATAAAACACAGTAAATGCTTAGAATTCGCTTTACACAGCTTTTATAGCTTTCTAGAACCATTAAGAACTCCACTTTTTTAAAAATAATTTTTCTACTACTCTTGTTAGAGCCATGAAATTTAGACTCAGAAGACATGCAAGTTTTGTCACTTACCAGCACTGCAAACATGAACAAATCATTGATTTTTCTGAATCTTCATCTATGAAATAATGGCATTCTCTTTACTTATATATTAAGCAATAACTAGTTGTCTTACTTTTAGATCATTACCTAACCTCTCTGTGCCTTTATTTCCTCTTTTACAAAATTTAAAATTTTTATTACTATAAAAAGAACAGACTTCATGTATTCCACAGACACAATTCTAATAAGATAATCATACTTCCTTTCCTCCTCCCTTCAGTCCCCCTCTTTCTTTTTTTCTTCAATATTTGCAAAAACATGATTTCAATTCACTCCATAATCACAGGCTTAATGCACTACTAACCATAATATTCAACAAGTAAAAAAGTGGGGATAGGAGAGGAAATAGGAAGAAGGGTGAGAGTGTCGGCAGGAGCAAAGGCAGGGTGGAAAGAATCACTATGTTCCTAAATTTGTATATATGAAATGCATAAAGTTTTTATACCTCAAATAAAGGTTTTTTAGGTAAAAAATTAGAAAGACAACAGTTCCATAGGAGTATAAATAAGGGCCAAATACAACAATCCAAGCACAAGATGTCTTAGTCATTCCTATACACCTTTTGTGTTGTATATTAATTACCACATATCAGAAAAAATATATGATTGTTGTCCTCCTGGGAGTGGCTGGTTTCACAAGCATAATGGTTTAGAGTTGCATCCATTTTGTTACAAAAGACAGGATTTCATTCCAAGTGTACATATACTACATTTTCTTTATCCAGTCTGCAGTTGATGAACATCTGTGTTGATTCCATAGCTTAGCTATTTTGAGTTGAGCTACGATATACATGGAGGTACAGATAATTCTTTTATATGCTGATTTCATTTCATTTGGGTAAACTTCCAGGAGTAGGATGACTGGATCAGATGGTAGTTCTATTTTCAAATCTCTGAGGAATCCCCAGACTGTCTTCCATAATGGTTGTACTAGTTTACCTTTGTCCTCACATCCTCACTGGCATTTATTAATTGTTTTTATTTTTGGATGATAGCCATGTAGACAAACTAAACATAATATAAACCCTAGATATTAATCCACACAAGTTACAACCAACTAATCTTTGACACACAAGCTAAAATCAGTCCATGGAGAAAGGGCAGTCTCCTCAACAGTGTTGGGAAAAATGGATCTATGCATGCATGCAGAAGTGTGAAACAAGATCCCTACCTTACACATTATATAAAAATCAATTCTGAATGGTTAAAGGATCTAAATCTTTGACCTGATACCATCAAATTACTTGAAGAAAACATTGAGGAAACTCTGCAAGACATTGGCATAGGCAAGGACTTTTTGGAAAAGACCCCAGAAACACAGGCAACAAAAGCAAAAAATAGACTAATGGGATTACACCAAGCTAAGAAGCTTCAGGATTGCAAAGGAAACATTCAACAAAGTGAAGAGGCAGCTGACAGAATGGGAGAAAATATTTGCAAACCATGCAACCAATAATAAAGAATTAATATCCATATCCAGGATTTATAAATAGCTCAAGAAGCTCAGCAATAAGAAAACAAATAATCCAGTTAAGAAACAGGCAAAGGACATGAACAGACATTTTTCAAAGGATGGAATACAAATAGCCAACACAGGAAAAAATGTTCAAGATCACTAATCATCAGGAAATGCAAATAAAAACCATAATGAGATTTTACCTCTTTTATAAATTAAAGGTAACAATAGTATCTACCTTGTAAGCTGCATAAGGATTCAATGAGATACTGCTTGCCAAATGTGTAAAACATGTGACGTGTTAAAAAATTTCATCTCTTGTCATTGCTAAGGGGATAAAATGAGTAGTGTATGTAGCATGACATAGTGGATATAGCAAGAGTTTCAGATTCCATCACTTAGATTCAAATCATGTTCTGTCATTCATTGGCTGTGACATCTTATATAAACTAGTTTACCCGCCTGTCCCTTATTTTCTTGAATTATAAAATAAAAATTATGAATATTAACAACAGCATGCATAAGCAGCAGAGTGGGTATTCAAGAAATAGTGATGGTTATGAGTACCATGCAAAAGTAACTTGCAAAAAAAATACAGTACTCAAATAATACTTATAAGAGAGTAATAACCAAAGAAGCCACTATTTCAAGACTTAAAAGGGGAAACAAGAATAAAACATATTCTAAAGAAACAGGAAAAACAAAAACAATAATAAAATAAAAAAATACATGACCATAACAAAACACCTTAATGAATATGTGAGAAAATTTGCAGAATGGAGGGCAGAATTGAGAGAAATGTTCTTGAATTCACAGCTACAATCTTCTGCTTGGTAGATTTGTCAAATAATAACTCTTGATAGGTTTGTCAAATGACAACTGTGTAATAGGAAAATATATAATTTCATTCTAAGAAAACTAGACTTAATCAATGAATGTCCTTCACTATAATTATAACAAACATATTCACTATCCAGAGGTAAAAAAGTATGATGGATATATGGCATGATATAACTCCAGGAAATCAGGATGATAACGTCTTGTTGGCCTCATCTGACATGTTAGGTTACAAAAGAGATCATGTGTATAAAGAGATGTCCAGTTCTACCTGCTGTAGTGAAGTTGATAGAAGAAGGATTTCCTTCAGAAATCACATGTCATCTATGAGTGGTATTCATGAGAAGACTGCTCATGGTCATTACCATCATCACTATTATAAAACTAAATGCCCAGTATTTACCATCACAAGCCATTGATCAAAAATGACTTTTGTAATTTAAAAATAAGAAGTAGGAGGAAGTACACAAATATTAGTTGAATAAACATAAGCATAGGGAATATCTTTGTTCTAATACAAATGATATGTATCTTATTTAGTTTTGCATATGTGGTTTATACAGAAATGAAGCAAAGTGTTATAACTATTAATAAAGTAGAAATATTCCTTTTTATGTACAGCAGATTGGCTTCAGGATCCCTGCAGATACCAAAATCCATGGCTGTTCATGTTTCTTACATAAAACGGGGTAGTGTTTGTAGATAACCTACATAAATTCTCTCACAAATTTTTAAAAATCTCAATATTACTTATAGTACCTAATACAATGTAAATGCTATCAAATAGTTGCTAGACTGAATTTTTTAGGGAATCATAACCAAAGAGTAGTCAGGACACATGCAGTTTTTAAAATGTTTTTGATCTGCAATTGGTTGAATCTGCAAATGTACAACCCATAAATATTGAGGGCCAACTGTATATTCAACAAATATGGATACAGTATCAGTGATGCCATCTATTGTGCCCTAACCTCTAATGATTGAAGACCACGTTATTTCTACATGGTTACTTTGGTTCCTAATTCTGAAATTAATAGCATTCGTACATTATCTCATGATAATTAAATCCTCCAGTTAAGTATCAAATTTCCCAGCACTGAGTCAGACTGGATGTGGGTGGGTGTCTATATGTTAGTATAATATATTTCCACTGCTGCTTCTGCATCGCTCTTTCTCTCTCTTCTATTGCATTTCCTCCTGATGGGTGATTGTCATCTCTTCAGATTATTCCATTACAATGGATATTTTTATGTGTCAATTCAGCTAGACCTGGGACCCAGATATTTGGTCAAACAGCAACCACTTTGAAGGTATGTCTTAGATTAGATGAACATTTGAATCAGCAGACTTTGAGTAAAGCCAGTTACCCTCTACAATGTAGGTGGGCCTCACCCAGTCAGTTGAAATTCTTAAGAACAAAGATAGGCTTTTCCCCAGGAAGATATATTCTGTCTGCAGCCTGTCCTTGGACTTGAGTTGCAATATCAACAGTTTGTATCCAGCCTGCCAGTCTGTCCTGAATATTTTGGACTTGCCAGCCCTACAATTGAGGTGATCAAGTACCAGCTTGCATAACTTGAAATGACTTCAGTTTTTCCCAGAACAATTTCACAGAGCCCTTGGACATTTCTGAGTAGGTGTGACATGATTTGACATATATTTAAAAATTCATTCTGCCTGCAAGTTGAAAATAAATCACTTCTCAAAGTCACTTAATTTTCCTGTGCCTCATTTGCGAAAACAGTAAGCTTGATTAGAGATCCTTCTAGGTTGCATTCAACTTTTAAGAAATCATAAGAATATGAGTAGAACCGATTTTTCAAATCCCAGGTTTAACTGTTTTGTGATTGACAATAGACAGTTGCTTAAGTAGATACCACTTTCAAAAAAATAAATGCTTGCCTATAATTAATTCATGATGATCCAGGCTGCTCATCAAAGTGCCCTTCAAATTCTCAGGTTCTCCAATTTTCCAGGCCTCACAGATATTTTCACATGTCCCCACTAAAACTTGGCTTGAAGAGCTCCTGATAGGAAATATGGCAGAGATTCAGCAGACGCAAGATTTATTGTGACTCAAATTTAGACAAAGCTAATCAAGTCTTGGCATGGGAAATTTAAGCACAAAGTATTGAGATATGTGGCTTTCCTGATAGAAAGTTCTAAAAAATTAAATGCTACTGTTCTAAACAGACCAAACTACTTGAAATAATTGAAGATTTTTCAGCATTTGATTGATTGTCAGTGTGAAAATAGGCCATGTGTATTTTACTCAGGGTTCTCCAAAGAAACAGAATCAATAGAAGACAGATAGGCAAATATTTATTTCAAGGAATGGTCTTATGTGATTGTATGGGCTGGCATGTCAGAAATTTGCAAAGATAACCAGACTGGAAATTTAGAAGAGTTGATTTTTCAGTCTAAGACCAAATTCCATAGGGCATCAAGATGGAAACTCAGGCAGGGTTTCTATGTCGTGATATTGAGGAAAATTGTTTCTTAAGGAAATCTCAGCCTTTAGTCTTTTTAAAACTTTTTATTTACAAAACAAAAATTGTGAAATAGCACAGAGTTCCCACACATGCCACACCCAGATTTCCCTATTTAACATCTTACATTAGTTTAATATATTCGTCACAATCAATAAGCCTCATACAACTTCTGCTATTATTAACATATCATATTAGTATTTGTCACAATTAATGAACCACATCCAGCTTCTCCTAATTTTTTTATCAAAGCTCTCTCTGTCTCTCCTATCCCTCCCAGCTCTAGTAATCAACATTCTTGGTTAAAATTGAGGATTTTTTCCTTTTAGTTCCCACATATGAGAAAGACTATGTGGTATTTGTCTTTCTCTGTGTGTGTGTGTGTGTGTGTGTGTCTGTGTTTGACAGCTAGAGTTTAGACAGTGAGAGAGACAAAGAGAAAGGTCTTCCTTCCGTTGGTTCACCCCCAAAATGGCCGCTACGGCCAGAACTATGCCGATCCAGAGCCAGGAGCCAGGTGCTTCTTCCTGGTCTCCCATGTGGGTGCAAGGACCACAGGCACCACAGGCAGAGGATTAACCAAGTGAGCCACAGCGCCAGCCCCTTTCTGTGTTCTTAAGGCTGTCAACAGACTAGATGAGGCCCACTTTATTTAAGTAACCTGTTTTACTCAAAGTCTTACAGATTTAAATGTTGATTATACTTTTAAAAATTACTCTCATAGCAACACCCATACTGGGCTTCAATCAAACAACTGGGCAGCTTAACCTAGTCACGTTGACATGGCATGTTAATCATCACACTATAGTAATCTTCAGTTCTAAGACCCTGCACAGGGCAGAGTCTCAATAAGTGCTAAATCAAATCATATCAATTCCCAAATAATGCAAATTATCCCAGTTATCTGACATTTTGTATGATATTCCAATTACATTTTCATTGTTCTTCACTTTTCTCTTTTTATCAGAAACAAAGCAAAAGCATAATTCAAAGTTCTATGATGAAATTCATGCACATGAAATTAATGAGAATTCATGAGAATGATTAGTATTGTTAATGACAAGGGAAAGGGAAAATATTCTTCTGTTTCTCCATCCCGATATTGGTAATGTAATTTATATTTGAGAATGACTGGGGTAAAATCCCTAGATTAAGTTCATCTATTATTGTTGACTGAATGTGTCCCCACCAAATTCATATCCTGAAATCTTAATGTTCATGATGGCATTTGTAGCTGAGGCCTTTGGAAGGTCATTGAGTCTTGAGGACTGAGCTGTCTGGATAAGATTAGTACTCATAGAGAACCCAGAAATCATCCTTACCCCCTTCCACCATGTGAGGTCACAGCCAAAAAGATGACTGTCCATGAACCAGAAAGCCTGGACACCACCAAACACCAAATTGACTGGCATCTTAATCTTGGGCTTCCCAGCTTCCAGAGCCGTGAGCGATAAATTTTTCATAAATCACTTAATCCCTGGCATTTTCATCTTAACAGCCTGAATAGACCTATTAAACGTGAAAAGTAATTTGATTCACACAGAATTGTTTTATACTAAGTTGGCCTTGGGATGTTAGGAGTAACTAAACATATGTTCCTGGGGCTTGAAGCCCTCTTCTTACAGCTGAATCAGTAACTCTCCACATACTAGAGTATTTTAGAAAGCGGTTACCCTTAAGAGAAACATGGGGGGTTCTATCTTAGTATCTTCCAACATGCATTTTTGTACTTTGTTTCTATTACCTCTGAACTTATGCCCTGGTGCTAGGAATACAACACTTCATTTAAACATCCATTTTAATTCAATACTGAGTATCTATTTTAAAAAAAGATTTATTTATTTACTTGAGAGGCAGAGTTATATACAAAGAGAGGAAGAGACAGAGACAGAGAGGTCTTCCATCCTCTGGTTCACTCCCCAAATGGCCACAATGGCCAGAGATGAGCTGATCTGATGCTCGGAGCCAAGAGCTTCTTCCAGGTCTCTCACACTGGTATAGGGGCCCAAGCACTTGGACCATCTTTCACTGACTACTCAGGCTATCAGCAGGGAGCAGGATTGGATGTGGAGAAGCTGGGACTCAAACCTGCACCCATATGAGATTCCAGTGCCACAGGCGGATGCTTAGCCTACTATGGCTCAGTGTCAGACCCATTTATTTTTAACTTAATTAGTATCCCAATCTTTCAGGGGTTGGGACCTTGTCTTGTTCTTGATATGTTTCTTTTCTACCTAGCAACAGGACATGTGCCTCTGGATTGAGGATGAATAATTAAAGCCCCAGCTACTTGCTCAGGGTTTACTACCTACCTGGAATTCCAAGTCTCAGTTGACTGGTCTCCCAGTGATAACTATGTGCCATCTGTCTATCAGGATGCTTCTGCTACCTCAGCCCATCAAGTACCATGCTCTTCCCATGATATTGGGCTTCCTTTCTGGAAGCCAGTCTGTCTTTCCTTTCCCAACTCTTCATGGGTGCATAGATCTAGTTCTAGGTCCCTATTTCTCCCAAATTGCCTATCCCCTGGCAGAATTCAGAGTACCATCCCCGTATAAATGGACCTTAGGTTTTCTCACTTGTAAAATTAGGAGATTGGCTTAGAGATGACCCTTTCAACTCTGACAACGTTGTGATTCTATATAAATGCCTCTTCCATTTAATAGCCTCTGACAGCACCTCAAAGAAAATGAAATCACACCAGGTCCTGAGTAGGTCTCTCCCTAACTCCCTTTTCTGATGATAAATTTATCATCATTCCTTTGGTGTAATGTTTCTATTTCTTAGAGAGTACTTTTCCTTAAATACTACAGTTACTATCAGCTCATCCAATTTATTCTAATCAGGCCACTAAAGATTCTCCTTCTAGGTTTCTTACACAACACAAATTGAACTTAAATGGCAAGCATTGCTGATCTACTTCTTTCTCCCTATCGGGTGCTTGTCGTTTGAGGGTATTGGACAGGACCCGTGCATGCCTCTGGTAATAAGCCTTTGCTGGTTAGGATATCTTTGGACTTATATATTTGCTTCTCTCTTTTTGTAAAAAGAATATTAATATGCAATGCATTGATTGGGAACCTTGTTCCCTGAGGTTTAAATGTAAATAGTGGATTAAGAGCATAACTAATTTACATGAGATACAAACATATCCAAGAAAGCATAACACATTTTAAATGATACACTGAACAAAAACTAATATGTTTTCCGTTGCATATCAGAATAGGCAAGTCCTCTTGCTATATACCTTTACCTTCAAAAATGAGGATGCTTACAATAATGCTTTTCACTTGCTGTGCTATTATTGTTTTTCCATCTGAGACCTTCAGCGAAGACTGTTTTAGGAAACTGGTATCTACATGGCACACATAAAGTTAATCTTAAAAAACATTAATGAGACTGTTTTCCTTCCTTAAGCTGAATTAAATAAACAACATGATCAAACTCTTGGCTATACAGAAGTCAGTCATCAATATTTTTCGAAAAATTTAATAGGAAAGAACTGATTCAGTAGACACAGATATATATGGTCTCTGTAGAGTTGAACGTGTCTCTCCTGAACCACATTTGAAGTTACTCCAATAGCTCCAAGCAAAATGGTGACAGAGTAATTGGCATTAAACAAGATAAAGGATATGTGTTCTTTGGCTATTATGTTAGCAACTAAGTACATTGAAATATTATAAGCCAAAAATAAAATTTCCAAAAAGAACATTAGAGATATAATAAATGTTTGTGACCTTTAAGTCTTCCAAAGGTTTAGTATGGTTCTAGGAGGAAAAATTAGACATTCTCACAGCAGCTTATCTCCTACCTGAGGCAGGGATGGCCTCATAGTAACAAGTAACCTTAGAGAGAGGTTTTAGAAAAAGCTTCCTCACTCACCTCTCTCCTCCACCCACTGAAACCCCACCTCAAAATCTCTACTAACAACCTGTTAAATTATAAACATTCTAGGAGAGAAGCTATATTTGACTTCAAGTTGTGTTCACTTATAAAGTTTTTTTCTCTGAAAACTATCTGATGGAGGAAAAGTGATGGTGGGAAAGCCTGAACATGTTGGGAGCCAAAGTCAGAGGAAGAGAATGTAGGTCAGGCTGGAGATGGGAGGGGAGAAACTGAAAAGGAATCATTGAATGATAAAGACAGTTTATGGACTTCAATATTGTGCCCAACTTCCATGCTGAACTTAAAAATTCCCAAATTTAAATTTAAAATGCATAATGCCATAAGATAAGCTGAGGGGGGAAATGTTAAAATGATTCATGAAATAAAAAATATAGAGATCACTAAGATTTCAGCTTTGATCTAAATTCAAGAATGAATTTCTGAAGGCCTTCAGAAAACTATACCAGATTCCTTGTAGAAAATTCTGTTAGCTCCTCTCCACATGTTGACTTTCTATTCCTTGAGCTCTGTTTGGCACTGACATGTGTTAACTTCTGCTCTCTTCTTAAAATTCTCTTTGCTTGGATTTTGAGACACTAGTTTTTTCTGCATCTCCTCCTATGCATGGTCATTATTTCCCATTCTCCTCTTTCTGTTGTTTCCTCTTCTTCTACCTTGTTTTGTCCCTAAAACAGTAATTCTTTCCATATTTTCTAAAGGAAAAATCATTGTCCTCAAAAGCACAATATTATCCATGCCAGTAGTTTTCTACCTTCAGCTCATTTTTCTCCTCTAGAATAGACAGTGCATCCAGCTGCTACTGAACTGCTCTACTTGAATGTGCTATCTCAAAATTATATTCATCATTTCTCTGTACTCTCCAATACACCTCCTCTCCCAAAGTCCCTAGCACAGAAAAAGGTCACTAACCAGTCACTCAAACTAGAAACCTGGGAGTCTTAGATTCTTCTTCTATACAGCTACTGATTGTGGACTCTACTGTCCAATCATACTGCTGCTAGGCTCTCATCTGCCAATTCCTATCCTCACTACTATGGCAGCCTCCTATCTGGTTTCACATTTCCTCTCTCTCCCATTTCAGCCTCCATCATTGATGAAGCAAGACTCTTTGGCTCAAAATTCTTTCAAGGTTCCCAATCACTTACATCGTACAAAATAAAATGACCCTCATTTGCATGTCATTCATAATGCTTTTTGATGTAATTTCTGGTTATATGTCAATTTCTTCACCTCCTCTGGCCCCCAAACACAAACACATTTCTGAATCAGCAATACCAAATTACTTTACATTCCCAGAACACACCCTGTTCCCTCTTATCTCCACTTGCCATTCATTGGTTTGGAAGTTTCCCACTATCCTTTGGGTATCTCCTGCTTAGCCTTCATTTCTCAAATTCAGTGTTTCTCCTCTGTGAGGCCCTCTCTAGCTCCTGTGGTTCTGGTGTTTCTCATATGTGTGTGCCTCTGTGGTCACAGTTACCATGTTTGTTCACTGAGAAGTTCCAACATCTGCTGAAACAATGACTGGCATGTAATAGGTGTTCAATAAATATTTACTGCATGAATGAATGGGTGCTTGTGTATTTTTTGGTGTAAATATTTCCTCACTAGATTATAAGTCCCTTTATATCTGCAATGACTGCCTTGACAGAGAAGAACTTCCATTGTTAAGTGTTTGAAACAGGTAATACAAATTTCCATGTCATCTACAATTCCTTAGCATATTTCACATACTAAAAAATATCAAGTGAATTATGAGTACAATACCAATCCTTTAGCTAATTTTTAGATAATTTATTTTATTGTTCCAAACAATCCACTGTGGCAAACACACAGTAATGGAGGGAAGACAAAGTTGAAAATAGCAAATGAGGACTAATAATTTAGTTTGGAATATTGAAATTAGAAGGCGCTTTTTGTACATTTCACATTTTAATCTGATAGAGGCTGATGGTCCAGAAATTAGTAATGCATTGGCCACATCTTGTATTCACACTGCAAAGGTCTTGCCATCTGTGTTCCCTTCTCTGCTCTCTAATCCTGACTTCACACTCAGCATTAATTTCATCACCCTTTAGACTAATGCTAAGGAACAGCTTTATATCACAGACAATAGAAGAAGAATGTTTTCAAAAGCCTTCTTTTCTAAGTTTCCCCTGGGCTGGAAATTGATGGCCTTACTTATTTTAATAGTCAGTAAAATAAATAGCGTCCAACTTATAGAAACCCATTTAACTTGGTATAGTGGGAATATTATACATTGACAATCAGAGTATAGAAAATTGTGGTTTCAATTCCAGACTAGTTTTCGAAAAACACATTAGGCAGTATTTTAAATTTCAGCTCACAAGAGTATGTGGACATGGGTCTGGCACTGTGGTGTAGCAGGTGAGGTCGCTGCCTGCAGTGCTGGCATCCAGTTAGAGTCCTGGCTGCTCCTCTTCTGATCCAGCTCTCTGCTGTGGCCTGGGAGAGCAGTGGAGGATGGCCCAAATCCTTAGGACCCTGTGAGGCCCTCTTTAATGTGGGAGACCAGGAAGAGGCTCCTGGTTCCTGGCTTCGGATAGGCGCAGCTCCAGCTGTTGCAGCCATCTGGGGGTTGAGCCAACAAATGGAAGATATCTCTATCTCTCAGTCTCTGCCTCTCTGTAACTCTGCCTTTCAAATAAATAATCTTAAAAAAAAAAAAAAAAAGAATATGTGGACCTTGTCTTGCAGTGAGGTTTAATGGCTCTTCCTAAAACCAACCAACAAGGATTTGGAGCCAAGGCTCCAAAGCTAGAGACTTTCACTGTAGGCTTCTTGGGCAGTAATGTCAAGACAGGTATCTGTCCTGCCTCCCCTTTGCATTGTCTTTTAACAGCTTTGCTTGTCATTTCTCCCCAGGTGTCCATTTCATTCCTGAGCTCTTTTATTGATTCAACAAATGTTTACTGAGCATCTACTCTGTGACAGGCCTTCATCCACATGCTAAGGATACAGAAAAGAACAAACCCCTGCCTGTCTGGAGCTTTCTCATTTGCCTTATTCTTCCTCAGTGAAGATGGGGGAATTGAATATTTTGATTGTAGTCTCCAGATTAGCAATGCACGAGGCCTCAACTATGAACAGGATTAGTGAATGCAGAGTAGTTCTCCCAGCTTCAGAGAGAAGTCCCTGTGTCGACTCTTAATGTGATTATTTCTGAGTTAATTAAAAAAACGTGCAGGACGTGCCTGGCCAGAACATGTCTGATGCCTTACTGGAAGGAGGCTCATGGGGAAATGGGTTAACAAGCTTAAGTAAGGGGAACAGCACTGTAAGAACACACGTCTGAATCGTACAGGAAAATCAGACAGGAATGGGAAAGAAAAAGTGTATGTGGTAAGCAGCCTGAGTCTCTGCATCTAACTGTGGGAGGTAATTTAGAGAGAGAGAGAGAGGGAGAGAGAGGGAGAGAGAGGGGGAGAGAGAGAGAGAGAGAGAGAGAGAGAGAGTGAGAGAGAGAGAAAAGGGTAAAGCATCTAAAGCAGCCTCACACACATTTGTCCCGGTGCTGAAGGTCAGTGAGCCCAGCTACTCTGAGAAGGTGCCTCTTCCTCCCCACTCACAGGGCAGCTGCCAGCCACCTCGCGCAGCTGCGTCTCTGCTCGCTAACTGCCATTCATCACCTTTCAGTTGTGCATTTCAAAGGCTGAAGGCACTTTATGAAATTTTGTTAATACGAGTCTTACTAAAGTGAGGTTATTATCTCAGGATCATTCGCAGAGCTGGTAACAAATAGGAAAAAGTTGTGGTGCCTGGAGTTCAGTGCCCTAAAAGTCTAGAACCAGTGTACACAATGTTCAGAAATGCTTAAGTTTTCTTTTCAGTTACTTAACTCATTTTAGTGAGTATGAGAATAAAATTTTTATATTGAAATGCTTCTGACACAATTTCTTTCACATTCCCTGCTGTGCGAGCCAGGCAGCAGACTACGGGAATCCAAAGGCTTAGACTGTTCTTTTCCATCACAGCTGGTACGAATTCAAAATGCAAACCCGCCTGGGTATTTCCAAGGAGAATATTCTTTTCATGATGAAGCTGGAGTAATCTATTCTTTAGTAAAAATGACCTCTGTTTTTATGGCCTGGTAACTGAGCAGTTTCGTAGGATTTGATGTGTTCTTTGAGATCAGGAAAAATCTGTCATAGATCTTTTCTGAAGATTAGGGTAATAAGCAACCTAGGGTTCTCTGATCTTCAAAGGAAACTATAAATAATGACTCCAAGGTCACACACACAAAATTAGCACAAGCAGCAAAAAGCCAGACTTATACTTCATCTAATTGATGCTTGCTGTTGTCCAAAACTCAAGGAAATAAAACTTAAAAACATGACTTTATTTTAAAAAACATCTTTCAAAAGGTTTCTGTCTAATGAACTTAAACAGAAATCAAGGTAGTATTGGTTAATTCCAGGGAACAAAAGGAAGATAGAAAACAACTACATTCATATGGGTTTTAATTATATATTAGAGAGTAAGGATTGTTTTTGCTTATGTCATTTGTGTGTTCAGTGACAAGCATTGCCATTTATTGTGAGTACCTACTAGGTGCCTGTTGTTGTGTGAGTGTTGAGTGCTTTACATACAGTGTGGTGCAAGTCAGACTGCCCAAGTGTAAATGCTGGCCATTTACTCTCTGTGTGAACTTGACAAAATTACTGACCCTGTTTATTGGAAAAATGGAAATAAACAATATCATAGAATTGTTTGAGGATTAAATGTATAGCATACCATAGTAATTATATATACAGATATATATAATTACTGCTATCTCCATTAAGACATGTAGATAATCAAATGAGGCCTTTTTTCCCTCCATTATATAGAAAGGACTATGAGGTACAAGAAATTAGGTGTGCCGGCGCTGCGGCTCACTAGGCTAATCCTCCGCCTTGCGGCGCCTGCACACCAGGTTCTAGTCCCTGTCAGGGCGCCGGATTCTGTCCCAGTTGCCCCTTTTCCAGGACAGCTCTCTGCTATGGCCTGGGAGTGCAGTGGAGGATGGCCCAAGTACTTAGGCCCTGCACCCCATGGAAGACCAGGATAAGTACCTGGCTCCTGCCATCGGATCAGCGCGGTGCGCCGGCCACAGTGGCCATTGGAGGGTGAACCAACGGCAAAGGAAGACCTTTCTCTCTGTCTCTCTCTCTCTCTCTCACTGTCCACTCTACCTGTCAAAAAAATAAAAAGAAAAAAAAGAAGTTAGGTGCTTTACCAAGGTCAACCATGTAGACCAAACTCAGCTCAGTCAAACTCTTGAGACCTATGGCTTTGTCTACTATAATATACTACACTCACATTTGCCAAATACCCTGGGGAACTTCAAATCCTTTTTGGAGTTGGGCAGAGTACAAGTCAATGAGTTATTTATGCCTGAAATTAGTAATATTTCCCTATAATGAGCCATTGAGTTGCCATCACAGTTGCCAAATTTACATCTTATGGGCTCATGGGGACATTGGGTAAGACTACTTCCCACAAGCACTTCCAGTTTATATCCTTATATCCAATCATGAGAAGGATTGGACACAAAGTTATGTGCATTTAAAACTTAGCTGACAGTCAACAGTAAGAAGTTTCAGAGTATCTCTTGATAAATGCAAATATGTAAAGTTAATTTTCTCTTAACTCTTTTTTTAATTGATGGGAGCAATTGTTTAATATATTACAGAATATACAAAGGTACTTCAAAAAGTTCATTAAAAACAGTGGAAAATGTCTATTATGAAGAAACTATGCAAGAATTTAAAAAAATTTTTGCACCAATATAAACTTATCCTTTAATTCCATTTTGCACAAACTTTTTTTGAAGTACCTAATGGATGTTATTATGACTAGAAGTTCATGCATGCTCTGTTTGCTTTGAAAATGAAGAAGTTGAATTGATGAGGGCAAAACCAAGTCTATGTGAATTGGGGCTGTTTAATTTAGAGCCAGGTTGATGCCTGCTGGGTATGTTGTCAGAGCACAGGATATAATAATAACCATAATAAATGTGCTAGGGAACTGGAATAAATGTTGCCTAGACTGAAGGATCTCATTTTTTTAAATCCAATACTATTCAACTCCAATGGAAATTACAATTTGCTTATAAATAGATACAATTTAAGTAACTGTAATCTTTAACTTTTTTCTTTCTCCTGTAGTTATTTATATATGTTTTTCCTTTTCTAAAAGGTAACATTCCTTTGGGAGGAAGTTAAGAGATTTAGCTTTGTCTAGTAGCATACCAAATTAAAACCCACCATCATCAATTTTCTTTCCAATGGATGATGCTTAGAGTGGCAGACTTACATTCCCAGTCACCTCACAGTGTTGATGAGATCATTAAATGCTACCAAGTGGAGTGGAGTCTAAACTGGGACAGAATAAAATTTTATTGGTGATGAGAGTAAAAATTAAACCATTATATGTGATGATAACCAAACAGAAGAGTTTAAAATCAAACAAAAAGATTGATTATTTAAGAGCATATATCCATCAAGTGGAGGGTTGTAGCCCTTTTAAAAGTTCATGTACTTCTCCTTTCCCGATTACATGTACTTGAGAAGTTCAAGAACCACTTGGAAATGGATTAAGAAGCAACTCAAATAATTGTCTCATTCAATTTTTCTTAAACTTTTTTAAAAAAGGGTTGACATAGCCATTTAAAAGTCTGCTGAAAATAATCATCTCTTTAAAAAAGCACATGAGCACAAAATTTTCATACAATTTCAGGAGGTTTAAGAGCCCTGCTGAGGGACTGGCACTCTGACAGTAGAAGGTTAATAAGCCTTTGCCAGCAGTGCTAGCATCACATATGGGTGCTGGTTTAAGTCTCTGCTGCTCCGCTTCAAGATGGCCCAAGTACTTGGGCCTCTGCACTCACAAGTGAGACCCAGAAGAGGTTCTTGTTCCTGGCTTCTGCCTGAACCAGCCCTGGCCATTATGGCCATTTGGGGAGTAAACCAGTGGATATATGATATTTTCTTTCTCTCTCTCTCTCTCCCCTCCTTCTCTCTGTATTTCTTCATTTCAAATAAATCAACCTTTTTTTTTTTTTTAATTTTTGACAGGCAGAGTGGACAGTGAGAGAGACAGAAAGGTCTTCCTTTACTGTTGGTTCACCCTCCAATGGCCGCCACAGCAAGTGCGCTGTGGCCGGCACACTGTGCTGATCCCAAGCTGGGAGCCAGGTGCCTCTCCTGGTCTCCCATGTGGGTGCAGAACCCAAGCACTTGGGCCATCCTCCACTGCACTCCCAGGCCACAGCAGAGAGCTGGCCTGGAAGAGGAGCAACCGGGACAGACTCCGGCGCCCCGACAGGGACTAGAACCTGGTGTGCTGGTGCCTCTAGGTGGAGGATTAGCCTATTGAACCACGGCACCGGCCTCAAATAAATCAACCTTAAAAAAATACAGAGTCCCTTTGAAGCCTATCTATGGGAGCCTGAGTTATGTTTCATAGGGTGCAGAGCAGAGTGCTAGTCCAACAAAACCAGTGGTCCTACTGCAGTGGAACTGTCACCCATGTCAACCGCTTCACAGCAAGAGTTTTAGTGGATTGGAAGTGTCTTGTTATTGGATATAACAGCCCAGATAACCATCTAGGCAGCCTCTACATGACAAACTGAGGAACTAATACTGGGTGTCAGTTCTGTACTGCGTTGCTTCCTCATCTCTGATACTCTGTTAGAATTATTTTCTATAAATAATGTCTCCTCATACAACAAATATCCTCAGCTGGTGGATATGGAATAATTACTACTTTCCAATGAGAAAAAAAAAATCTTGGGTTATGAAGACACTAAGATAGACATCTATATCAACAGAGTTCGAAGTTTGACAGGCTGAGTATCCTTTATCCAAAATGCTTAGAACTGGAGTGCTTCGGATTAGTTTTATGGATTTTGGAAATATTTGCATAAATCTTACTCGTTGATCATCCTTAATTTGAAAATCTAAAATCTGAAATACTCAAAGTCTGCATTTCAAATTTTTGAAGTAGGGATGCTCAACCTGTATTCAGGGTGGTGGTGGTTCATGTTCCTGAAACAACTTAAAGGAGGCACATCAGGTCCTCCTTTGCCAATCCATAAATCTGTGTGAATCTGGGTTTTCTATTCTTCAACTAAAACAATGTATTACAGCAGATTGAATGCAGAAGCAGATATGTGAATCCAGCTGTCTCTTATTAAATCAGGCAGTAAGGAGGTTTGCCAAGATGGAAATCAGTGCCACTCTTCTATTTTGTTGTTGTTTCGGAAAACAGTAAACTTAATGTACTTCTTTTGGTCCTAAATGAATTTGCAAATGTTTTTCAATCACTTCAATTTCTAAACGGCAAATAGAGCCAAATATCAAAATATTTGAGAATCTGTGAACTCTGAGAAGACACATCTGCACAGACGAGTAACTATCAGGGTGGAGGGGTGGGAAGACCAGGATGGGCAAAGGCTAACAGGGGCTCTGTGTGTCTGGTATGGAGGATCCAGTTCTCTGATCAGCTTGAAGGGGCGACAGCGGAGGAGAGTCCAGTCTACTTCCTCACTTCACAGCTGTCATGGCAGTGCAATTTATAGAAGGGGATCTCAAGAAACAAGCCAGCGGCCTTCACCATGCTCCAACTAGCAAAGAAAACTGCAGGTTGTTGAGGGGAAAACGCGGAAGCTGCTGCTTTTTCCTCCACTGAGGACGGAAAACACGTTCGGGTTTCTGGTTACATTTTTGCCAGATGATACAAGCCTTGTTCATCGTTGGATTTTGTAATACTTGCTCGTCATTTTTCTCCTATGAAATGCTCTTTCCTGGAAAAAGAAAATCAGATCGGTAGGAAAAAGAGGAAAAGCCTATATGTAGCCCCCAAGAAGGACATCCATTTTAAGTAGCATGTATGTACTTTGCACTAAACGTTGTGTTAGGGGGAAACGGACTTGACTTTGCCATGAGAAAAATTGTCGCGAACGATTTACTTGCTATATGATTTTTGGGTTACTTAACCTTCGAGTCTCATTTTCTTATCTATTATAAGGATAATATTTATCTCACAAAGGTTGTTAGGGATTACAAGAGGATAACCTATGTCAATAGTGCCTTGTCTTCCGTGCAGAAGCCAGAGAGTGCTTGGAAAGGCCGATGACAAATCTCACGGAGGCGTTAAGGCGTTGTAGATGCGCAGGGTCTGACGTGCCAATGTCACTACACAAAGTGTTTGGAAAAGTGTTTCCAGGACCTCAGGGGATCACACTCGCTCGGGAAGAGGCTTGGGGAAATGGGGGCGTGCTGAATGATCCCCCTCCCACTTTTCCACCCGCAAGGTCGGCTGCAGACAAGAGCCCCGGGCCGCTGGCACCCTCAACCCCCGCCGACAGACGTCAAACCGCCTCCCGCCAGACTAGAAGAGCAAACTCCGCACTCATCTTGCGCGACTCATCCCGGGGATCTTGGGCGTGGGCGACCAAACTCAGTCCCCAGCCCGCGTCCACGCCGACCCACGGTCCCCGCGCTCCCCCGAGTCAGCGCCGATCCCCAGCGGAGCCCGTGGGGGCGAGGGCTAGGGGAAGAACTCCTAAGTTCTCGGCTCTGACGGTCCACTCTTCCCCCACACCCGTTCGCCTTTACCCTCTTAAGTCCTCCGTACGCCGCCCACAGTGCCACCCCCGAGGATTCAGACTGCGGCGGAGCCCCGTCTCGGGCCCCGCTCTCCAGCCGCCTGGAGTCCGGCGGCCGCGTTCGTGCGCTCGCGCATCGATTGGCCCTGCCTTGCTCCTCGGGCTCCAGGCGCGAGGAAATGGGCCTCAAGACTTGGAAAGTCCAGCGGCGCGCGGGGCGGGAACCAAAGCAGGCGAGCCAGGGGATTGCCGATCGCACGGATGAGCGCGAGCGCCGGCTGGGGCTCCGTCTGGCGGGTGGAGGCGCCGGCTGTTCTGGGCGGCGCGAGGCCGCAGTCCCGAGTTCGCCCTCCGCTCGCCTCGCGCCGGCGGGCGCGCCGCCTGCCCCGGCCCCCGGGAAGGCAGCCCCGCGTGGGGCTCTCGCGCCGCCGGGGTTGGGAGCCGGCGAGCGGCTGAGGGAGGGCCGGAGGGAGGAGGGAGGCGGCGCGCGCGGGCGGCGGCCCCTCCCCTCCCCCTCCCGCCGCCGCCGCGGAGAGCGCAGGGAGCAGCCTGGGGCTCGGCGGCGGCGGCGTCTGGCCCCAGCTCCTCCTCCATCTCCTCCTCGCTCCCTCCATCTGCCGTGGTTATGGCCCGTCGCTGGAGCACAAAAGAGTCTCCGCGGTGGAGGTCTGCGTTGCTCTTGCTGTGCCTCGCTGGGGTGTACGGTGAGTGTCCGCGTCCCCGCGCCCCGCTGACCGAACAAAGCTGGGGCGACCCGGGGCCCCCGAGGCCTCCGGGTCGGGGGTTCCACGGGAGACCCGGGTAGGGGGAGGAGACCCTGGCCGCCGGCGGGACAAAGACCCGGCGAGGGGGTGGATGCGGCGGGAGGGCTTTCCCCTCGCGGAGATGCTTGAGCCCACTCTCCCACCTCCAAGACCTTCGGGGCGTGGGAGAGAGGCTGGGGTCCGGGCCGGGGCTCTGGTGGAGCGAGGAGGTTGGCTGGTGCACCTGGGTCCTGCGCTCGAGGGCCCCAGCTCCTCGAGGACTCGCAGCCCCCTTCACGATCCACGCACACAAAGATGTACGGCTGTGTGAGGAAGCCGGGGGGAGGTCGCCCCTGCCGCCGCCGGGACGGTCCGGCCACCCCCAGCCCCCTCCGGCTCGGGAAGTTCTCTCCACTGGGAGACTCCCACCGCCCGGCGCCTCCGGGTCCCCCGCTCGCTGAACGAGCGCCCCGCCGCTCTGCTCCCACCACTGCGCCTTGGGGCCGAGGTGTTGTGGATCCCGGGCGTGCAGGGTCCTGTTGGTTCTCCCCGGGAGCAGCGCGCGGAGAGAAGGCCGGGAAAAGAGTTTCCAGCTCCACCTCGGTCTCTTCCCTCTCTCGGGGCGTGCACGTCTGCCTGCACTCCCGGTTCAATGGTCGATTCATCCGTCGTCGCCCGCTCCTCTTGTCACTGTCGCTTTCCTTATTCCAGTCTGTGATCCGGTTAGAGATAGCGCTTTCTGGTTGAGAGAGGGCTGGAGATGCCGGGAGGACGGGGCTGAATGCTGCCTTGGGGTCAGAACAAGAACTCCCTGGGATTAATTGGCAGGAACATCCATCGCTTGGGAGATTTGAATTCCACTTCTGACTTCACCATTTTTAGTTTCTCGGTGAAACGCGTTGAATAGGCATTTCAGAGAACACTGGTAACCTTTCCTTTAGGGAGCGTTGCTTTGATTTCTCCAGAAGAAAATAATTAGAAGTTATCGTTCTTTGGTGGATTTTACTTGTAGAAGCTCTGAGTCATTGGCCACCAGCACTGATTCCCCTGGTGTGAGGGTGGTTGGTGATGGGTTCAGTCAACATGTAATTTGTGAGCAATTACCTCTTTTGAAAGCCTTTATCTGTGACATTGAATGTGATGATAACTTTTAAAACCTAAGAAACTACACTAAGTGAAGAATTGAGTGAATTGAAGTGATAAACACCAACAACCAAGAAATAGTGTTTTCTTCGTGTGTTTTGGGGTGAATTGCTCTTACCTGATGAGTATGTTGTGGTTTTTGTTAGAGGGAGGAGAGTGCTTAGTCCACACTTGATGTGGTGACTGCCCATATGGTGGGCCAGTGTGTCGACCAGGAAACCCAGATGGTGACTTCTGATTGTTAGTTGCATCAAGTGGCTGTGATCTCTGCTTGCCTGAAGACTTGTGGGTTTGGGTCTACACCAGAGATCAATAAGCTATTGTATTGTTTCATCTAGCCCGAAGTTTTGCTCTAGGCTTGGTGTATTGGCCCAGGAGATAGAAGAAGTGAGAGGCATCTTTAATTTGGAGTAATTAGGAGTGTCCAGTTTTGGCCGCCAGGGTTAACCAGAATTGAATTTGTGGTGTCTGATCAGAATAGATAAATAAATGGGCTCTTGTATTTTTACCACTAAAACCTGTGTCCTTAGAGTTTGAAGTCTTATTGCCTGTAGGCATAAGAGGCTGTGAACTTCATAATTTGTTTCGGTTCATTCTTTGGCACTTGTACACAAAGTGACTTTCTTGTAGGTATTTATCAAAGGTTTATCACTTTGGAATTTGTTTGGTTAGGAATTGTTAGTAGGCAAAGACTGAAACTCCTCTTTCTAACAGTATGAACTCAAATTATAAACCTAGCTGTTGGTTATGCCAGAGGTTGATGTCTCAAACCACAGCAGACTTCAAAGTGTAAGAAAAAAGGAGACAGTGAGCCCAGCGGAACAGTGTACTGTTAACAGCAGAGAGTACAGGAGCCCTCACCCTGCCACTGGAGAGATTGTCTTTATAGCTGCATATTTTTGTCCTCTTCAGAATGTGGGATTATATTAGTAAAAAAACAAAACAAAACAAAACAAAAAAACAGCCATACGGTGTGGCGGTGGTGGGAGCTTCCATGGCAGTAGTGGGATTTGAGTCACTTGAACACATAGTATTTGTGATTTTTGGTCAGTACATCCTGAGAAATAAACATCTCTTTGAATCTCTTAGAACAGATAGTAACTATAACTGCCCTTTATACAGTCAAAAAGTTTTTTAAAAAAAAGTGACTTCAAAAATAATTGAAAAGCTTTGTTAAAACAACTGGATATTCAGAATAACTTTGTACAAAGATCCAGTGAAGAAAAGCAGGTCTAATGGCCAACAATCAGGGCATGGTTCTGCACTGGGTGACTCTTTAACTGTTAACTGCGGCATTAAATGGCTCCACTTGTGCCTCGAGTCTTTGAAACATTTCATATGCCATTTTAAAAAAAATTTCTATTTGAGTGGTTATATTCTCCATGTGACCATTTCTTAGTGAACTTCATGTAGTCTCAGACATTATACTTCCAAGTTATATTTTATACACTATACTTCCAGGTTTTTTTCTGAATGCCAAAGTTTTATTTGCGGCTCTAAATTGTGAAATTAAGTACACTTAATATTTTCTAGAAGTAGTTGTTTCAGGATCAATAAATAATTATCTTTCAGGAGCCTGTGGTGTCTTAACTGCTTGAATGTGCCTAACAGGAGGAGAAAGTAACAGGGTGCCCTCTGCCTTTAGAAGTTGAAAGAGGTGAGAACATTAATGGCTCCAGTTGTGAGTTCTGCTACAAATTGTGCAAGGCCTACAGTAAGGGGAGAAAGTGCGTCTTCATTTCTCACGTAGGGATGTGAGACTCCTGTGTATCCTGTAGTCTTGCCTACCTCCCAAACCCTGATTAGGTAATTGAAACAGATCCACTGCTTTGTCCTTTTCCCTTCTGTTTGTCTCTCAGGTCAGTGTTTTCTAGTTTTACTTAAACCAGCCCTTAAAATACATTTAACATTGCTTTCAGAAAATACCTAGAAAATAAAACAAACTTCATAAGCTGGTACTGCTGCCTGTGATGCCCTGAGATACTTTCTATTCTATTTATTCTCTCTCTTTCTCACCTTTCTTTTGTTCATTTACTGACCTGGACTCATTAAATTAATTGTGGACCCACTAATAGATTGCAGTTCTTAGCTTGAAAAACACTGCCCTGGATGAAGCCATAAAAGGTTACCTGAGAATGTTGGTTGTATTGGTGTATCATTTACAGTGGCCCTCACAAGCTGCACATGGTTAGGTTACTTGCTGCCAGAACAGTGAATAGCAAGAAGAATTCTTCCTGGCATATACTGACTGACCTGTGATAAAATTCATTTTTAAACTGGGTTTCAGCTTATTACAGCCAGGAGTCTTTTCTGTGCAAAGTACTGTTCTAGATGTTGTAGTAGCATAAAATACTTGTATTCTTTTTACTCTTGCACTTTATATTTAATGGCTGGATCTTTCCCCATGAATTTTATGGAACAATCAGCAGTACTTTATAAATTTCCACTTTAAGGATAGAGTGTAAGTTCCAATTTTAGGAAGGTTGTAGAAATAACTAGAATATGAGGGGAAAAAATCCAAACCAGATATCAATTACATCTAAAAAAGTCAAACTTGATTACATAAAATAATGTTGGCTAAAATTGAATTAATTGCTTAACATAACCCTTCTTTAAGTTCAGAATCTAAACTATATCTGAATCCTGAGGAGAATATGAAGGTAGGCAGCACATTCCACAAAATTCTAAGTGGTTATCAGACAGAGCATTTTAATTGACTGTTTCCAGTGGGGTAGCTGTATTCCAGAAACAGTAAGGAGTAGATTTGAATGGCATATGGTAAATGATTTAGTAGGTTCCTAGAAAATAAAATCTCCTTTGAAGAAGACATAATAAAGATGTTAGGCAAAATGTTAAGACTTTCTTTAGTGATTAAGAAACTTAAAGCTTATCAATAAGTTAGGGGAACAAGGAGACCTTTCTGTGTTTCTGATGAGAGATTTTTGTTGTTGTTTGATTTGTTTTTACATTTTATCTGTTACAATGAAAAGAATGTAAAAAGGAAGCAAATACTTTATACAGGAGATTTATATAGATTAGAATAAATAGAAATTATTTTTATTTCAGAATTTTAGAATGAGTTTTAATCCAGTTTTTGCTTCCCAATGAGTAGATGAAAGTTGTTCTAAATTTAGGAATTGTGGGGCTGACATTGTGGCCTGGCAGGTTAAGCCACTGCTTGGATGCCTGCATCTCAGAGAGCCTGGGGTTGAGTCTTGTCTTTTCCTTTTCCATCTAGCTCCCTGCTAATGCACCTGAGAAGCAGCAGAGGATAGCCTAAGTATTTGGGTTTCTGCCACCTATGTGCGACATGCATGGGTCTCTTGACTCCTGCCTTCCACCTGGCCCACCCCAGCCCAGGCTGTTGTGGCATTTGGGGAATGAACCAGTAGATGAAAGATCTTTCATATTTCTCCCCATCTCTGTCACTCTGCCTTTCAAATAAATAAAAACTTAAAAAGCATAAATTTGGGAATTGGTGAGCTCTAATTTTTAAAGTTACCTTTTTCTTTTGTTTCTCCTTTCCATCTCACTGCCAAGAGCTGGGCCAAGCTGAAGCCAGGAGCCAGGAGCTTCCTCCTGGTCTCCCTCATTGGTAGCAGGGGGCCCAAGGACTTGGGCCATCTTTGGCTGTTTTCCCAGGCTCATTAGCAGGGAGTTGTATTGGAAGTGGAGCAGCTGGGACATGAACCAGAGCCTGTATAGGATGCCAGAGTCGCAGGCTGTGGCTTTATCAAGTTCTGTTATTTAATCCAGAAGAAGAGAAGATTAAGAACACTTAGTGCAGGAAAGGATATTGTGAATAGCTGTACAACAGATGGCAAAAAGGCATGAGGAGCTAATTTATGAGGAGAAACTAAAGGGTTCTATGGAAAACTTGATTCTAACGGCTGTCATTTTTGTCATTGAAAGAAGTATAGAGCATAACTTTCTACTGTATTTTAACAGTATTTCAGGCAAGAAGATAAGGATAGGACAAAAGCTAGATTTTTTTCAAGTTATCTTTTGGCCCAAGTTAAATGTTTTATACTAAGTGATCAATAAAGATTGCTGATGTCTTTAGAAGAATCAAGAATATATTGGCAGATAGTGGATTTCAGAACCATCTTGGAGGAATAAAGTGACTTGTTATCTTTTCTTCTGGATAGTATAGCTTATTTACAGAAGACAGAAGTTTAGTAGGTCTCAAAACTTCCAAATCAATGAAGGTGACAGAAAAAATTTCTAGTTTTCTTCTTTAATAGCTGATAACTCACTCCCTTGCTATTATCAGTCCGGTAAAGAAGTAAAATCATTTTACACTGGTGTTTTTTTTATTTGACAGAGTTAGACAGTGAGACAGAGAGAGAAAGGTCTTCCTTCTGTTGGTTCACCCCCCAAATGGCCGCTATGGCTGGCGCTGCGCCGATCTGAAGCCAGGAGCCAGGTACTTCTTCCTGGTCTCCCATGCGGGTGCAGGTGCCCAAGCACTTGGGCCATCCTCCACTGCCTTTCTGGGGCACAGCAGAGAGCTGGACTGGAAGAGGAGCAACTAGAACCCGGCGCCCATGTGGGATGCCGGCGCCTCAGGCAGAGAATTAGCCAAGTGAGCCACAACGCCGGCCCCCACACTGGTGTTTTTACCATTGAGTGAAACTAACTTGATAGGTATAGATCAGTTTTTGAAAAATGGAATATGGTGCTAATCGTTTAAAATCAGGATTAAATGGAACAAGTAGGATGCTTAGTGGTTTGAGTTTGCTTTTCAAATATAAAGAAGAGCATAAGCCTTCTATTAAGACTAATTTCATTAATAGTTAAAGCATCATTTAGGTTTAAAGTACCTACATTGGAGAAAATGTAAGATGAATCTTTGTGTGATATATTCTGAAATACTACTCAGTCTTGAAATTATTGCTTATTCCAGTGACACTAAAACCTTTTACTAATTGTTGGAAAACAGAATGCCCTTATTAAAAGCCATGATTCTCAAAATAATTGTGAGGTAGATATTATTATTAATGTTATTAGAAGTGACTGAAGCTTCCAGAGTAGTGATTTTGCTTAAGGTCCACTTCTCACTACTGCTGTTCTCTTCATATAGAGGCCCATTTTTGGTTGACATCATTGTAATAGCCTTCACCTCGTCTTGGCTCTAGTCTTGCCCTGGATTGATCAGATCATACACAGCAGCAGCCAGAGTAGCTTTAAAGTGTGAATCTGATTATGTAACTTTCTTACTTAAAACCTAACAGGAATTCCCTATTATAATCCAACACATCATAATCTAAATTGACTAGAGCCTTCATGATCTCTTCTTACCTTTTTGACTTATCTCTTGTCATTCCCCTTAACTGCTGCCCTTCCGCCTGCTGTATACTGTGTTAGTAACTTACTGCATGTGTTTCTCTTGTGTGCAGGGCTTTGTACATACTCTTCCCTCTGTCTGGCTTTGTCTTCCTTCCTCTACCACTTTCTTTACCAGGCTAACTCCTGCTAACCTTTGAGCTTTCCCTTAGGGGCTAGTTCCTTTGCAGTCTTCCCTGATTCCTCAAAACACAGTGCCATCCTTGTTTTTTAATTTTTATTTTTAACAGATTCATTATGATTTGTAGATACAATTCTAAGAACATGATACCCCCCCTTCTCTTCCTCGTACCATATTTCTTGTCCCTTATTCTTTTTTTTAGTTTTTGAATTAATAAAAAGGTTTAATACTTCATCAACTAAGTTTAGCAAGTAAATAAAAATACCCTAATTTATTGGAAATATAGACAATGGCTATAAACAACAATTGAATGGAAAAATGAGCATTTCACCCATATACAATAGATTTTAAAGTAGTCACAGATCATTAAAACTGTAGTAGTATAACATTCTTGACCATTGGTTTGACAAAGTTATAAAATAGACTTTTGTAAAACTATATTTGCAGAAGTACTGATACACATAGGCATTTTTTCCCTTTGTTTTTCATATTTTAGCTCCCACATACAAAGGAGAACACACAGTATTTGTCTTTCTGGATCCAGCTTATTTCAGTCAACATGATGCCCTCCAGATGCATCCATTTTGCTGCAAATGGTAGAATTTCATTCTTTTTTATAACTGCATAATAGTCCATTGTGTATATGTATATATGTGTATACATATATATATACATTGTGTATACATATATATGTATATGTATACACCACATTTTCTTTAACCATTCATCGGATGATGGACTCCTTGGTTGGTCCCAGATTTTGGCTGTTGTGAACAGTGCTGCTCTAACCATAGTGGTGCAGATACCCCTTTGATACAGTGTGTTCAAGTCTTTTGGGTATATATCCAGTAGTGAGATTGCTGGATCATATAGCAAGTCTATTTCTAGTTTCTTAAGAAATCTTCACATTGTTTCCCACAGTGGCTGCGTTGATTTACATTCCCACCAACAGTGTATAAAAATGTTCCCCTCTGTCCACATCCTTGCCAGCATTTGTTACTTTGTGTTTTGGATTTTCACCGTTTGGACAAGGATGAGGTAATATCTCATTTTGATTTTGATTTGCATTTCCCTGATGGCTAGTGATGTTGAGCACTTTTTCATATATTTGGTGGTCTTTTGTGTTTCTTCTTTTGAGAACTGTCTATTGAAGTCCTTTGCCCATTTCTCAAGTGGACTGGTTTTTTTGTTGTTGAGTTTTTTAAGTTGCTGATATATTCGTGATATTAATCCTTTGTCAGATAGGTGGTTTGCAATTATTTTTTCCCATTCTGTTGGATGTTACTTCACTCTGTAACACATTGCCATCTTAAAAGCATCTCAGAGATGGGCCAAGGACCTAAATAGACATTTTTCAAAAGAGGAAATCCAAATGGACAACAGACACATGAAAAAAATGTTCAGGATCACAAGCAATCAGGGAAATGCAAATCAAATTTAACCTCACCCTGGTTAGAATGGCTTACATACATAAATCAGCTAACAACAGATGCTGGCAAGGATGTGGGGGAAAAGGCACACTAATCTACTGTTGGTGGGGATGCAAACTGGTAAAGCCACTATGGAAGACAGTTTGGAGATTCCTCAGAAACCGGAATATAGCCCTGCCACATGACTCAGAGTCTACCCAAGGAAAATTAAACTGGCAAATAAAAGAGCTATCTGCACATTGTTTATTGCAGCTCAATTCACAATAACTAAGACATGGAATCAACCTAAATGCCCATCAACAGAAGACTGGATTAAGAAATTATGGAATATATACTCTATAGAATACTACACAGTGGTTAAAAAAAATGAAATCCAGTCATTTGCAAGAAAATGGATGAATCTGAAAAACATCATACTGAGTGAAATAAGCCAGCCCTAAAGGGACAAATATCATATGTTCTGCTTGATCTGTGACAACTAACTGAGCACCTAAAAGGAAGCCTGTAGAAGTGAAACTGACACTATGAGAAACCATGACTTGATCGGCCCTTGTCCTGACTGTCGAGGAACAGCTTACTATTTTATTCTTTTCAACATTTTCTTTTTCTACTTAATACTATTGGTTGAACTCCTTAATTAATACACAGTTATTCTTTGGTGTTTAACTGAAAAGTGATCCCTGTTAAAATTAAGAGTGGGAATAAGAGGGAGGAGATGTACAGTTCGGCACGTGCTCACTCATACCTACCTCTAATGGTAGAGCTAGATACATGCCATGGGACTCCAAATTCCATTAAGTTGGTAGGTACCAATGCGGTGTTACTAATTAAAGTGATCAGTTTAATTTCATAATCATAAAGATAGGATTAAGTGTCAAAGGGGTCATGTAAATAAGACCAGTGTCTGCTACTAATAATTGATAGAATTAAAAAGGAGAGAATGATCCAACATGGGAAGTGGGATACATAGCAGACTCATAGAATGGCAAATGCCCTAAATAGCACTCTAGCCTCAGAATCAGCCCTTAAGGCATTCAGATCTGGCTAAAAAGCCCATGAGAGTTTCTCAGGCATGGAAAGCCAAGACATTGTGGCAAAAAATGACCTGAATGAAAGAGCTCTGTGAGTGAGATCCCAGTGGAAAGAGCGGGCCATCAAAGAAGGAGGTACCTTTCTCTGAAGGGAGGAGAGAACTTTCACTTTGACTATGGCCTTGTCTAAATAAGGTCAGAGTTCGTGAACTCAAGAGGCTTCCATAGCCTTGGCAGCTCATGACAAGAGCCTCAGGTGATTACTGACATCATAACTAAGAGTGTCAATTGTTAACAACAGGAGTCACTGTGCACTTACTCCCCATGTAGGATCTCTGTCCTTAATGTGTTGTACTTTGCAAATTAACAGTAAAACTATTCTTCAAACAGTATACTTTGTGTGTCTGTGCTGGTGCAATCTGTTGAAATCTTTACTTAGTATATATGAAGTTGATCTTCTGTATATAAAGATAATTAAAAATGAATCTTGATGAAGAATGGGATGGGAGAGGGGGTAGGAGAAGGGATGGTTTGCAGGTAGGAGGGAGGTTATGGGGGGAAAACAGATATAATCCAAAAGTTATACTTTCAAAATTTATATTTATTAAAGTTTTCTCAGTAAAAAAAAAAAAAAAAAAAGCATCTCAGAAACGTGATATGAGCCACAGATGTCAGTCATATAAGGGATTTTAAATGTTCTAGTAGCACTATATAATTGTTTTTGTTACTACAATTAAATAACTGAGACAACTAATTTTATAGAGAAAAAGTTTATTTAACTCACAGTTTGGGAGGTTCAAATCCAAGATCTGGTGGTTGCATCTGCGGCCTCTGTGGGAGGGATGGAGGGCCATGGTGGAGCATGTGCTGAGGTTCGTTGTTTTTTTTTTTTTTTAACCATGAATATATACTGTTTAGGATGCCTTTTCTACATCTCCTAATCTTATTATACGATTTTTCATTTTGAATTGTTAGTACTTGTATAATCACTGTTTGATTTCCAAATATTGAGCCTTTCATTCTCAGAATAAACCACTTGATTTAAAAAAAGAAAAAAAGCTTTCTACAGTAAACTTCAACCTTCTAAAGTATACAATTTGGTTGTTTTAGCATATTGACAATATTATGTAACTGTTACCACTAATTCCAGAAATTCTGGTGTAGCCCTTTGTGTGTGGCCTCTTTCATCTAACCAATATAGTATATTCACAATTTATCCATTTTGTAACATGACTGAAAACATCATTCCTTTTTTAAGCCAAATAATATTCCATTTTCTCTATGCCACTTTTTAGTTATTCATCAATTGATAGACATTTAGATAATTTCTGCTTTTTGGCAATATGAATAATGCTGCTGTTAATATTTGTGTATTATTTTCTGTGTGAATATGTATTTTCAATAATTAGGGATATATATGTAGGAGTGGAATTGTTAACTCATATGCTGTGTGTTTACTTTTATGAAAAAACTGCTGATATTATTTTATATACTACCAGAGTGTATGAAGATTAGTTTCTCCACCACTTGATTGTCTTGATTATAGCCCTCCTAGTGCTTGTTAAGTGTTCCTTCATTGTAGGTTTTTCTTTTTTTAATTGTATTTCTTTGACAGGCAGGTGGGGTGGGGAGAGAAAGAGAATCTGATGGTTCATTCCTCAAGTGCCTGCAACAGCTGGTGATGGATCAGGTGAAAGATGGAAGCCAGAAGCTCAATAGAGGTCTCCTACATGGTGACAGGAAACCAAGCACTTGAGCCATCACTGGCTATCTCCCCAGGTGTGCATTATCAGGAAGTGGAGTTCAGAGTGGATCAGGGACTTGTACCGAGGTACTCTGATATGGGATGCATACAGTAACATATTGTCTTTGTTACTGTAGTTTTGTAATACGTTTTGTAGTCAGAATGTGTGACTTAGCGGGGAGCTGGATTGGAAGTGGAGCAGCCAGGACTTGAACTAGTGCTCATATAGGATGCCCACATCTTAACCTGCTACACCACAGTGCCAGTCCCCAATTCCTTGAATTTTTATAAGAGTTTTAGAATTAGTTTGTGAATTTCTGGGAGTGAAGACAGCTGGGATTTGATAGAGATTGAATTGAATTGAATCTATGGGGCAATTTGTTAAGAATTGCTATCTTACCAATTTATTTCTCATCCATTAACTTGGGATATCTTTCTATTGATTTGTGTTTAATCTCTTTCATCAGTGTTTTGTAGTTTCAAAGTATAAAGTTTTCACTTACTTTGTTAGGTTTACTTGTATTTCATTCTTTTTATTTATGTATTTATTTATTTTGAAAGAGTTATGGAGAAAGAGCTTCCATCTGCTGGCTCACTCCATAAATGGCCACGATGGCCAGTGCTGGGGCCAGGCCAAAGCCAAGAGCCTAGAGCTTCATCTGCGTCTCCCATGTGGCTGTTAGGGGCCCAGACATTTGGGCCATCTTGCTTTGCTTTTTTCCCAGACCATTAGCAGGGAGCTGATCAGAAGTGGAACAGCCAGGACACAAACTGGTACCCATGTGGGATCCCAGTGTCGCAGGTGTCGCTTCACCTGCTACACTACAACAGGGGGCCCTTTTTTATCCTTTTAAAAAAGATTTTTAAAATTTATTTTATTTGAGGCCAGCGCTGTGGCTCACTTGGCTAATCCTCTGGCTGCGGTGCCAGCATCCCATATGGGCACCAGGTTCTAGTCCTGACTGCTCATTTTCCAGTCCAGCTCTCTGCTCTGGCCCAGGAAGGCAGTGGAGGATGGCCCAAAGGTTTGCGCGCCTGCACCCACATGGGAGACCAGGAAGAAGCACCTGGCTCCTGGCTTCGGATCTGCACAGCACTGGCCGTGGCGGCCATTTGGGGAGTGAACCAACGGAAAGAAGAACTTTCTCTCTCTCTCTCTCTCTCTCTCTCACTATCTATAACTCTACCTGTCAAATAAAAAAAAAAAATTATTTATCTGCAACTTTACTCCCCAAATACCCACACCAGCTGGGCAAGGCAGGACCAAAACCAGGAGCCGGGAACTCAATCCAGAATTCCCACTTGGGTTGCAGAGACCCTACCATTGAATCATTACCTGCTGCCTCCCATAGTGAACATTAGCAGGAAGGTAGAATCCAGAGCTGAGCCAGGACTTGAACACCTGCATGCCCATATAGGCTGTAGGAATCAAATGGGGGTCTTGACTGCTATGCCAAATGCTTCCTTCTGTATTTTACTCTTTTTTTTATGATGTTGTAAATTTAACTTTGTTATGTTGGTTTTCAGATTGTCATTGTTAGAACATAGGAATGCATTTTTTCTTCTAGCCTGTGACCTTTCTGAACTTGTTTATTAGCTCTAGTAGGTTTTTTGAATTCCTTAGGATTTTTTTTTATATACAAGATCATGTCATGTGTGCAAAGATAGTTCTTTCCTTCCAGTCTGGATGTTTTTTTTTCCCCTTATTTATAATTACTTCTTAAATAATTGTGTTAACCATCTTATTGTTGTTGAAGCTGAGAGTATGATAAATAGGAATTTATAGTATTTTCTCCATACTTGAAATTTCACATAATAAAGCAAAAGAAACAGGTGTTAAAATACTTAAACAATTGCAGCAAAATTTGCAGCCACATTCTCTTTCATTATTTTGACTTCTTAGCTCCTTAGATTTTCTTCTCCATCTCCCTTACTGTTTTAGTTTTTAAGGAATGAGGGAGATCCCATTTCAATGAGATGGAATCTTATTTTTTCTGAAACATTTTTGAATTGTATTCTTCTCGTCCTACCCACCCCCAAGAATATGTAAGTTGTATATATTCTTGGGTGTACATAGTGGAAAATGTTTTTTTTTATTATTATTATTTTGCCCTCACACTTGAATAGTGATTTGACTGGATATGGAATTCCAGGCTGCAAAATTTTCTTTCAGAATTCTGTATATGTTACTTTAAGTTGCCATTTTGATTCTTATAATTTCCTTTGTGTATTTAGAGTTTATAATTTTCACCAGTGTGTTTCTGTGTGTGTATATAATATATATATATATATATCTCCAGTAATTATTACTATTTGGCATTTGGTGGGCCATTTTATCTGAACATACTGATATTTTCTAAAACACATTTGCCTAAAAATATGTATATTTGTGTGAATACATACACACACACATATATATGTATAAATTTCTTTTTATCCTTTAAGTTCCCTTCTTCTAGAACTTCTAACTTACTATTTTTGTCTCTTAGATTTTGTATCCTTGTTTTCTACAGTTGACATATTCTTCAGTTTTCTAAATTGTAATTTGTCTATAATATGTCTACTTCCAAATAATTTTCTGTCTTTATGACAATTGGGTGTTTTAAATTAGTTATGGAATTGATTTGTATCTTTCTTATCCTTCCCCAGAATTCTAACTCTTCAGCTCTCCAACTCTCCTTCCCCATCCCCTTTTCCCAACTCACCCCTGAGGATATGACAGGAACTACTAGTCCTTTCCTCAGAAAATAATCTCCATGTGCACATTCAGGAAAAATAATTATATATAGTGTCATTTGAGTCTAGAACTTCTGAAGCTCATTGATAAACTCTAGATACCACCTGGAACCACCTGGGAGCTTGTTAGAAATGCAGAGTCAACTGGACTCTTCTTCTTAACAACGTCTCCGATGCTTTGTTTCATGTTCAAGTTTGGGAAGCTTTGCTATAAGTGGTTAGAAAGAGTTTCTATAGACTAGTATATGATCTGTAAATACATTTATTTTTCTCTTATCTTGCCCCCTTTGAAAAATATAACCATGTCTATGATATCCTCTTGAGCACTTTTTTAAAGAAATCATGCCTTGATCACAAGTTACATTACATGGAATAGCATGAGACAAGGAGGGACTGATGTATATACCCATTCTTAGAATAATAGCAAACGCTTACTTAACAGTTACTATGGGCCAGGCAGCTTTCTAGTCACTGCGTTTGTGTGTCTTAGTTCACTTGGGCTGCTACAGTAACAAACCATGAACTAGATGCCATATAAACAAAATTTCATTCTCACTGGCTGGAGTCTGTGAAGCGCAAGATGAAGAACTGGCAGATTCGGTGCTGGGTAAGGGCCCACTTTTTAGATCAGAGACAGTGCCGTTTAGCGATGCCCTTTCATGGCGGAAAGGGCTGGCTAGCTCTCTGGGGTCTCTCTTATAAGGTCATTAATCCTATTCATGATGGCAGAGCCCTCAGGACCCAATTACCTCACAAAATCCCTAATGCCTACTACTTTATACCTTTACTTTGGAGGTAAGAATTTCAACATATATTTCGGGGGTTCAAACACTCAGAACATATAACTTTGCCGGCGCCGCAGCTCAATAGGCTAATCCTCTGCCTAGTGGCGCCGGCACACCAGGTTCTAGTCCCGGTCGGGGCGCCGGATTCTGTCCCAGTTGCCCCTCTTCCAGCTCTCTGGTATGGCCCGGAAATGCAGTGGAGGATGGCCCAAGTCCTTGGGCCCTGCACCCCATGGGAGACCAGGAGAAGTACCTGGCTCCTGCCTTCGGATCAGCACGGTGTGCCGGCCTCAGCGCACCAGCCGCGGCGGCCATTGGAGGGTGAACCAACGGCAAAGGAAGACCTTTCTCTCTGTCTCTCTCTCTCTCACTGTCCACTCTGCCTGTTAAAATATATATATATATAACTTTGTGTGTTCATGTGTGTATGTGAGACACAAAGAGAAACAATTTATTTACAGCAATCCTATCAGCATAGATACTGTTAATATTTCCATTTTAAAATAAGAAATGGAAGCACAGAGAAGTTAAGTATCTTAGGCAGAATCATATAATCGTTAAAACAGAGAGTAAGAATTTAAATCCATATAGCGTGGCTCTAGAATTTGTGCTCTTAACCATTGCATACAATCCATTGTGCTGCTTCTTTGTGCTTTCATTTAGAGAGCTCCTTCAACTCACTGCAGCTCGTGAACAAGCTGATTAATTCCGGATACATTTACTCAGTTTATTTCATTACTAGAATTCATGTGCTTGTGGTATTGCTGATAGATGAGCCAGAAATGCCAGATTATAAATGTTTTCTGAATTAACTTTGGTTTGCTATTAATTGAGATTACTAAATGGCAAGGTGCTGAGTTATTGAATTTTATCCTGCCTATGTGAATGTTTGTTGTTAGGCTATTAAATAACTTACGTAAATACTTTTTACATCAAATGTTAATTTCCTTACTCAGTCTATGGACAAAAGATAATCTATAGAAACAGTAATTAGATGACTAATAAAATCAGAAACAAAAATTAATTTCAAAAAGTCAAAGAAGTGCAAATAAATACCATCTATCACTTTAGTAAATATGTAAAAATAAAACTTTCCTAGTAGATGTTCAAAATGTTCAGTAAAGACATAAAAATAGCATGGATTGGGGTTCAATAAAATGAGCATTCATACTTGACTAGAAGATATGGTAAGCTTTTGCTGATAGGTTTATTTGTATTATTTAACATATCTTTTGCATTTTTCTATATAATTTTATTCATAAATCATTTAATGTTGAGTATTAGATATTTAATTTTTACAGTTTTGTTCACATAAATAATGTTATAATTACATCTTCCTTATTATTGAGTCATAAAAGTGGAGTTACTGGGTCAAAGGTTGGAGTATTTTGAAGAATCTCAATAAAAGCACTGTATTTTTATTCAGTGCTTACTATGTGCCAGTTTTTGCTTTACATGCTTTATATATATTTATTTCATCTGTAATGAAAACTATGAGATGGGGGTGTGTTTTGACCCAGCAGTGAGAGTGCTGCTTTGGGAAGCCCACATCCTACGTCGAGTGTCAGACTGTGAGTCCAGTGACCATAATGGTGGTCTCTAAATATCATTCCTTACTGAAAGGATCCAGAAGTCACTGAGTGAATGTCCAATTCCAGTTTGGGGTAGAACATACAAAAGGTGAGCCTGAAAATTCTGTTGTGTCAGAAAGCAAGGAAGCTACAGTAGTTCATGCCAGAAAGATAAGTGCAATATATAGGGTCATACATGAGTCAAGGATGAGAGAACTTAAGCAGTTCCTTAAAAAGAGTAATGAAGGGGCACATATTTGTGCAGCGGTTGAGACACTGCTCAGGACACCGGCATCCCATGTCACGGTACCTGGGTTCAAGTCTCAGCTTTGCTCCTGATTCCAGCTTCCTGTTAATGTGCACCATGGAAGGCAACAGGTTGATGGCTCAAGTATTTGGGTTCTTGCCAGTTATACCATGTGGAGAACCAGATTGAGTAATTAGCTCCTGGGCATTTGGGAAGTGAATCTGTGGATGGGAGATGTCTATGTCTCCCTCTGTCTGTCTGTCTATCTCTCTTTCTCTCTCAAAAGTAAGTAAATAAACAGTAGTGAAGACTGTTGGCAGAAATGCACTGAATATGTAAAAATTTCTTGGATCATAGTGGTAGTCTTGTAATAAAAACACATACACACATGCAACACGCACATACACACACACACACACACACACACTCACCCAGTACAGCAACAACTAATTGATGGATGTCAGTGAGAACAAAAAGGGCACTAACTGCATACTCTGAAAATAAGCATCATGAGGAAAGAACCAAGCATTATCTTTCCCTTTTCTGTATGAATTCTGTTGCAAGGTAAGCAGATAACATTACTTGTTGAGGGAAAGTTCTTTTCAAAACCTTGAGTTGATGAATGTGGAGAAAATGACAGGGTTAGAATATCATTTGCTACCCCTAATGAAATAATTTATTCAGACTGTAATCATCAGTGGATGAAACCATTACACATATGGTCATGTGGAAACTTCTTGATGGAGGAAATATGCTTCCCCAATCTGAGTCTTATGAAAAGCAGAATGTGTAGACAGTGTGTTGCATATAAAAACGTATGGCACAAGCTCAGAAGTTTTCTAGACAAAAATATTGTGCCTATGTCAGATCAAGCTTCTCTAGCTTGAGTTGGCAAATTATGGCCTTCCAGTCAAATCCAATGTATTGCCTCTGTTATATTTTAATACCGTTTTATTGAAACACAGCCATTCTCATTTGTTTATGTGTCATCTGTGGCTCCTTTTGTGCTGCAGTGATAATGTTGAGTAGTTGCAGCAAGGATCATATGGTCTGTGAAACCTGAAATACTATTTCATTCTTCTACAGAAAAAGTTTGCTAACCTCTGAGTTAGATGAATAAAGTTAAATGATTCCAAAGGAAGGGAAACCACAGAATAGAAGCTTTTTATGGGACAGTTGATCTGATTTCTGTAACAACTCAAAGGTATGGGAAATGAGAGTGTCACTCTAGGTTAAGGGAGACTTAAGCACATCAATCAAATGAAATGTTGAAACTTTGGGTACTGCTTCAAGCAAGTATACTGGAAAAAAAATAACAAAATAATCAAGAAAGTCCAGTTATGACTTTGCTAGATTAAATTGTATCAATAATTATTAATTTTGTTAAAATAATAGAGAAAGAGAGAAAGAGAAAGTCTTCCATATGCTGGTTCACTCCCCAGATGGCTGCAATGGCTGGAGCTATACTGATCTGAAGCAAGGAGCTAGGAGCTTCTACTGGGTCTCCCACGTGGGTGCAAGGGCCCAAGGACCTGGGCCATCTTCCACTGCTTTCCCAGGCCATAGCAGAGAGATGGATTTGAAGTGGAGCAGCTGGGACTCAAACTGGTGTTCATATGAGATGCTGGCACTGCAGGCTGTGACTTTACTTGCCGTACCACAGCACCCACCCAAGCAGCATTTATTTTAAGAAACTTCACAAGAAGAAAAAAGTAGCAAAGGTGGAGTCAAACTCAACTTTCATGTTAAGATTCATATGTATCAATGCTATCTTATATTATCTGTAGCAGATTTTAGCCTTCTGGCTGGTTTTTGACAAGAATTACCAACACCAACCTATTTTTTTCTAATATCCTAATTCCATGGTTTCTTTTTTTTTTTTGAAGGATTTTTAAAATTTTATTTAAGTTATATAAGTTTCATGTATTTCATATATACAGATTAAGGAACATAGTGATACTTCCCACCCTACCCTCCCTCCTGCCCACAAACCCGCCCTTCTTCCTCCTCCCTCTCCTATTCCCACAATTTAATTTTTACAAGGGTCTATTTTAAGTTTCCTTAATGCTCTCAGATCTAGAAAAATTAATGCTAAAATTCATATGGAAACATAAGAGATCCCGCATAGCTAAAGCAATCTATACAACAAAAACAAAACCAGAGGCATCACAATACTAGATTTCAAGACACACCACAGGGTACTTATATTCAAAACAGCCTGCTACTGGCACAAAAACAGACATGTAGACCAATGGAACAGAATAGAAACTCCAGAAATCAATCCACACAGCTACAACCAACTTATCTTTGACTGAGGCTAGCATGTTTTGAGCTGTAATGACACTTCAGATGGGCTTTTTCCATTACTGTTAATGCATTACCACAAGCTAAGAACATGGTTTTGCCTTTCATTTCAACAAAAAGTAACTGGAAAGATCAACACTCTGAATCAACTTTACTTTTATTTGTAGTCACCATTTGTAGGATGCCACACCACTTAAAATATAGGGACAACTGAGACCCCTCAACTCTATTCTTGGGTCCTGGTGGTAGCCTCAGAGACCAGGCAGCAGAGTGTCCTCGAGTAGAACAGCAACATGAGGGAGTAGGAAAGGGGAGGGATGCGGGTGGGAGAGACGATATGAGGGGGGAAGCCATTGTAATCCATAAGCCGTACTTTGGAAATTTATATTCATTAAATAAAAGTTAAAAAAAAAGATAAAGGATTAATAACCAGAATCTACAAAGAGATCAAGAAACTCCTCCACAACAAAACAAACAACCCACTCAAGAGATGGGCCAGGGACCTCAATAGACATTTTTCAAAAGAGGAAGTCCAAATGGCCAACAGACACATAAAAAATGTTCAGGATCACTAGCAATCAGGGAAATGCAAATCAAAACCACAATGAGGTTTCACCTCACCCTGGTTAGAATGGCTCACATTCAGAAATCTACCAACAACAGATGCTGGCGAGGATGTGGGGAGAAAGGGACACTAACCCACTGTTGGTGGGAATGCAAACTGGTCAAGCCACTATGGAAGTCAGTCTGGAGATGCCTCAGAAACCTGAATATAACCCTACCATACAACCCAGCCATCCCATTCCTTGGAATTTACCCCAAGGAAATTAAATTGGCAAATAAAAAAGCTGTCTGCACTTTAATGTTTATTGCAGCTCAATTCACAATAGCTAAGAAATGGAATCAACTTAAATGCCCATCAACAGTGGACTGGATAAAGAAATTATGGGACATGTACTCTATAGAATACTATACAGCAGTAAAAAAAAAAAAACAATGAAATATGGTAATTTGCAACAAAATGGAGGAATCTGGAAAACATCATGCTGAGTAGATTAAGCCAGTCCCAAAGGGACTGATTGTTCTCCCTGATTGGTGACAACTAACTGAGCACCAAAAAGGAAACCTGTTGAAGTGAAATGGACACTATGAGAAACAATGTCAAACTGTTTTCGGGAAGTCGCTGTACCATTTTCCATTTCCTTGATTTGCAAAGTAGTTTTTTTAGTAATTCTGTATCTTTTAGCACTTTATATTTTTCTCATCCTAAGCAACTTTTTAGAAAATGATTTATTTATTTGAAACACTGAGTTAGAGATAGGCGAGGAGAGAGAGAGAAATCGTCCATCTGCTGGTTCATTCCCCAAATGGTCCTAATTCCATGGTTTCTTTGTTGATGTAAGCACACACTTAGTTTCCTTCTGCTCCATTGAATCTTGACATTGTTAACAAAGGATCTGTCCAAGGAGAATCCATATCTTCTGGTCTTAGTGGCAGAAATCCTGATATTTCAGTACTTGATTTAACTCCTGGGTAGCAGTAATGTTTAGTCTTGCCAGTTTAATTGCTGCATCTCAACTTCCTTGACCTAAAATGGGACTGCCAGTTATCGCTGGTATTGTTTCAAAATAAAAGGAAATATATTACAAAAGTGTTTTGTATATGATGAAGTTATTAACCAAAATTTGGCCCATTTATATTTTGAAAGGTACAATGAGGAAATTAAGTGTGTGGTCTTTGTGATAATATAGACTTAGGTTTAGGTATTATTTCTATTTCTTGGTTGTGTCACCTTGAGCAAGTCATTTATTTTGTGTGTGTGATTTTCTAAAGTTTAACTTTTTAAAGATTTGTTTTATTTATTTGAAAGACAGAGTTACAGAGAGAGGTAGAGACAGAGAGATCTTCATCCATTGATTCACTCCTCATATGGCCACAATGATTGGAGCTGGGCCTATCTGAAGCCAGGAGCCAGGAGCCTGTGGGGTGGGGGTGGGGAGGTGAAGGGTGGGGTGGGAGTGGGAAGTTTGTAGCACTGTGCATAGGCCTTTTCTTTGAGGTTGAAAGTTGTATAACTTGGGTCTTGCATTGTAGCAGAGTGGGTTAAACCATCTGCAGAGCTGGCAGCACCAGAATCCCATAAGGGTAACAGTTTGAGTCCAGGCTGCTCCACTTCCAATCCACCTCCCTGCTGATGCGCCTGGTAAGACAGTGGAAGATGACCCAAGTGCTTGTACCCTTGTACCCACATGGGAGACCTGGAAGAAGCTCTTAGGTTCAGCTGTGGTCGTTGTGGCCCCCATTTGGGGACTGAACCAGTGTATGGAAGATCTCACTGTCTCTACAACTCTGCCTTTCAAATAAATAAATAATCTTTTAAAAAAAATCTTAGACTGATAGTTAAATTTTGCTTTCTTTATATCTTTTAGATGCTATTTGATACATGAAAAATCATTGTTGTTATAAAACCTAACACCGTATGTTTGCATTAATCTGTATTACCACTAATGATATTAGCAAAAATATAAAAGTAATAGCCACATATTAGTCTTCTCATAATTTAATCTCATGTATGAGAACATTTTATAAAAATGATTTGATACTATAGGAGGTAATGAATATGATTTAGTATTTATATTTAAAAGATAGTTCATATACCATTTTGTCAATAATATTAAGAAAAAAGATATTTATAATATTTTTATTATGTTGTAAAGAAAATGAAACTGCAACACTTTAGAAGTTATTTTAGGTTTTCCAGATAGTAGCATTCCAGTACATATATTCTATTTATGTTATTTATAAAAGCCATTTGTACTATAACAAGTGGCACATTATAGAAATGTATTGAGAGCAAACACTAATCATTTCTGCCTCTCCTTCTTCCTGTCTTGGAAGGGATGGGGAAACAGTGTCACAAGAATAATGTATCTTTCCTTATATTTTTCTACATGTGTAACTTGGGTGTATTATGTATGTTGTTTTTAATGATAATAAAACAGACAAAATATATGGGGGTCCACAAATTTAAATGCTGACAAAGATCAGGAGGGTAACACAAATTCATGAAGAAAGTCTGGTGTCAGTGTCAGAGTGACAACCAAAGATAGTGGACACTGGGCACCTGCAATCTTGTATGCTTCCTCTAAAAGAGGCCAGCCACTGGGGAGCTCAGTAGGTATATATACAGAAATAAATGTAGACTGATATTAACATTTTTTCAAAAGGAGCCAAGAAATTTAAGTATTTGTAGATGAAAACTCTCAACTTTTTTAAAAGATTTGTTTTATTTATTTGAAAGACAGAGAAAGAACTGAAACATAAGAGCACATCTGCTGGTTCACTCCCCAAATGACCACAAGACTGGAGCTGGTCCAGGCCAAAGCCAGAGCCTGGAACTCCCATCTGAGTCTTACATGGGTGGCAGAGGCCCACGATGGGGCCATCTTCTGCTGTGTTCCCAGTCACGTTAGCAGGGAGCTGGACTGGAAACAGCAGCCAAGACTGGAACCAGTGGCTATGGAAAACTCAGTTTTTAATCTTGGAATTAGGTAGATCTAGATTTGAGTCTGCTCCTGCCAGGTACTAGCTGAAGAATCTTGGGCTAGTGACTTAATTGTGGGTCTGTTTTTTTCATCCATAACGCAATAATAGATAATAGGATCTAATTTTAAAACTTTGGGAAGAAGACCTAATATCCAGACTTCAGGACAATGTATAATGCTTGTTAAATGATAACTGTTTTGTTGTTTTTGATCAGTAATTGTCTGGCTTTAGGAGTGTAGGAAGGGAATTAACTGCAAAGGGACATGAGGGAGTAGTGGTTTCAGGATTATATATACATTTGTTAGAACTCTTCAAACTGTACCTTTTAGATTGTTGAGGTTTTTGCATATAAATTGTTCCTCAACAAAGCTGAATGTTAAAAAAGTAACTGCCTTCTGTTTTTTTCTGCCTACCAGTTTCATCAACTATCAATAAAATAGAGTTGATAACAAAGGTTTTTATCACCAAGATTCTCTCACTATCCCTTCCAAACCCCAGACCCAAACCTAACTATAGTTCCCACAGTGTGAAAGATTTGTCTGTCACTCTTTTCTCCTATACTAAGCTGACGGTGTACCAGATTTATCAGTCCAGGTACAGTACTTCCTATGTAGTTTTGAGTAAAGCAGGTTATTAGCTACTTTCCAGAAATGATGTAATGTAACCAACAAGCTAATTATGACCAACGCACACACACAAAAAGGAAATAAGTGAATTGAACTGTCTGGAAAAAAATGTATAAAATACAATGTGCTTCAAAAAACAGTATCAAGAAAATCCAAAGTCAGACTATAGAATGGGAGAAAATATTTGCAAATCCCATAAGGAGTTAATAATCCACAATGTATAAAGAACTCTTACAGTTTAACAATAACAAAAAGACAATCCACTTAATAAGAAATGAATGAAGAATTTGAGTGGTTGGTTTGCCTAGGAAATAGCCAATAAACACAAGCAACCTCAGCATCACTACTCATTAGGCAAATGCAAATCCAAAGTACAATGAGGTATCAATTTATAACTCAAAAGGGTGGCTAAAATAAAAAAGTAGACAATAATAAATGTTGTCAGGGTTGTGGAGAAATTGAATCCCCACTGCTGGAGGGAACTGTAAAATTATATAGACATATGAAAAACAGGTTGGCAGTTCTTCAGAAAGGTAAATTTAGGATTATGATATGACCTCCTAGTTCCGTTGTGTGTATGTTTATTCTTAAAGGAATTGAAAAACATGTTTCCACACAAAAACTTGTGCACATACTCTTAGCAACATTATTCATAAAATGTGGAAACTATTCAAATGATGAGTAACGAATTTTTAATGTGTTGAAAATGTTCAGTTTTGATGTTTGCATAGCTTCTTGAATATGCTAACACAAAGACTGTATGCCTTAAAAAGCTTAGTTTTATCATACATGTAATATATCTTAATAGAGCTGTTAATGGAAGAAATATAGCTATATAAGTTTTCCTCTTTTTTAACTAATTTATCTGAGAAAGAGACATCCTTCCCACCACCACCACCTATCCACTCATTCACTCTGCAGATACTCTCCAAATGCCCCTAACAGTCAGGACCAAAGCTAGGAGCCAGGAACACAATCAAAATCTCCCACATATGTGATAGGAACCCAATTACTAGAACCATCACTGCTACTTCTCAGGGTCTGCATTGGCAAGAAACTGAAGTCAGGAGCAAGACCCAGGGAATCAAACCCCAGGCACTCCCAAGCAGGACACAGGCATCTTAACCACTTGGCTAAGTTGCCTGCTCTTTTTTTACTTTTCTGGAATTCTTAGTCTCTTCAAACGTGCATATTTACTCCATGAACCACAGGAGTCATGTGTAGGAAACAGTGAACTCAAATAGTCTTAAAATGCCTTTTCTAGTTTATGTTATGAGCTGTTCTCTCAGTAGTTCAAGCTAATTTTAGAATAAAGAATTATTTCCTTCTGCATAAACACTGAGATACTTAGCAGTAGGATTCATAAAAATCTTTTCATATTCTTTAAGTGATATGATTTATTCTTTGAATACTAGGAGCTTTTGTTATTAGTTTAGTATTTGAATACTAGTTCATTGTCATCGTACTCTTATTTTCTAGACAGCTCAAACATAGAATCTTGCTAATACTACAAGAAGTCTCAATAGATAGAAACATTGAACTACCAAATGTCTGTTAAGAATGTGTTTTAAAAATTGTAATGTATCTTTCCATTCAAAGTAAAAGTGGAAGTAATCATTGCTATTAAGTGGCAGTTAGATTCAGGCCAGTTCATAAAAAATCCACAATGGATGGCTACAATTATAAGGTAATAGAAGTAATACTCTACCAGTAATTAAATAAAGCAGGAAAGCACAATCTTATTTCCCAGGGATTCCTTAGACTCTTTTTGCTTGAAGTAACTTATTTTAGGTATTTGTTAGACATTAATGCTTCTCCTCAGAAGGATGTATTGGGGCCGGTGCTGTGGTGCAGCGGGTTAAAGCCCTGACCTAAACCACCAGCCTTCCCTGTGGGTGCCGGTTTTTGTCCTGGCTGCTTCTCCTGATCTAGCTCTCTGCTTTGGCCTGAGAAAGCAGTAGAAGATGGCCCAAGTCCTTGGGCCCCTGCACCCACGTGGGAAACCTGGAAGAAGCTCCAGGCTCCTGGCTTTGGATCAATGCAGCTCCGGCCATTACGGCCATCTGGGGAGTAAACCAGTGGATGGAAGATCTCTCTCTCTCTCTCTCTCTCTATCTCTACCTCGCTCTGTAACTCTGTCTTTCAGATAAATAAATCTTTTTTTTAAAAGAAAACATATATATTGAATTCCTCATATGCTCTCAAAGGGTGCATAAACATCTTGGTTCAGTCATAACTGGGAAAGGTATATGTTTGAACCACCGCAACAAAATACTATAGACTGGGTGACTTAATAACAATTTATTTTCTAACCATGCTGAAGGCTAGCAGTCCAAGCTTTAGGTACCATCAGGGTTAAGTGAGGCCTCTTCCTGGCTTGGAGTGTCCTTACTTAAGTGTCTTCACATGGCATCTTCTCTGTGCATGTGAGGGGAGAGATAATCACTCTTGTCTCTTCCTCTTATAAGGACATTGGTCTTAGATTAGTGCCCCACCCACAGAACTTTAGTTAACCTCATTTAACAGAGGTCCAAGATTCAATGGTAGTTTTGAGAACTAAGAAAGTGGCCACTCTGCACACTTTAATTCTAGGTCTTAGGCCTGCTGACTTGTAACTGAGGCTAAATGAGCCTTCTTGTATCAAGCCTGCCTTTCTAGCAGACTTTGTTAGAACTGGACAAGTGGTGATTGGCTCACTGGTAATGAAAACAAAACGTGTTTGCCCAGCATTGCTTACTGCATACATATTTTCTCAAATAAAGGATGATGGTCATGCTACAGCATCAGATTTGAAGATTCTAGGACCTGAAATTTGAGCCCTTCTCTCTCATTTTTTGTTTTCTCACATTGTTTAACATGAATTATCTATAAGGTTCCTTACAATGATGTCTTACTATAAAACCAAATAAGAAAGAAGTTTGAAACCGTAATAAATTGTCATAATTGTTTTGCTCTGCGTGCTTTACATGAAGATAATGAGGGTGGGGGACTAAAACAATGCATCTGATATAAAGCCTGAGCTTAATACATCTGTATGTTCACTTGTGCAAATCTAAGCTGGAGCATTTTTTATATCATATAGATAGTCTAATATTCTGTCAGAGGGTTTTTTAGTTTGTTTATTAGTGGGTTTTTTGTTTCTTAAATCCCTTATTACAGATAATTTAAAATATTTGTGAAAGTAGATAGAATACTGTAATTAGCCTCTATGCACCTAGTACCTAGGCCCAAACATTCATTAACCAAGAGCCTATCTTGCCTCCCATTTGTAGCCATATTAAATTCTTTCTTACCCATATTTTTTGAAGAAACTACCAAACATCATTTCATCCATTACTGGTTCAGAGTATATCTCTAAAAGACAAGGATACCTTATTTTTAAATAAAGAATAGTGCCTTGCCACTTGTGATAATTTTTCCTCAATAAAATTCCAGCTCAAATTTAGAGTCCTTTCATGAATGTTATAAATGTTTATTTATGAAACAGAATCCAAATAAAGTCTACTGTTTTAAATTACTTGATAGTTCTTCAAACTTTTTTCAATCTATATAGGTTCCTTCAAAACCTTTATTTTTCTTTTTTTAAATCTTAATAATGTATTTGTTGAAGAATTTTTCAGACTGGAGTTTGCTGAGTGTAACTCCGTAGAATGATTTAAAATGTTCCTCAGTGCTCTGCCTTTCTTATTAATTGTTTATTAGAGTCAAAGTCCCAGTGTTTAATAGAGTCATCTTTAACTATATGAGCTATTTTTAATTTAAAATAAAATTAATTAAAGTTAAATAAAATCTAAAATTCAGTTGCTAAGCTATACTAGCCTCATTTCAAGTGATCAAAGCTGTATTATTGACTATCATAATGGACAGTGCTTCTGTAGAACATTGCTATTATTCTAGAAAGTTCTGTTGGATCAGGCTGCTTTAGGTGGAGGCTTGATCGAATTCGATTTCCTTTTATGTGTGTGCTTTTCCATTAGGAACCAGATGATGTTCTCTCTCTCTCCCTGTCTCTATCTTCTGTTGATGGCCAATGCCTGAATCTTTTAGTTCATTAAAGGATGCAAAATGCAGACCATTGGAGTTCTAGAGCCTCTTTCAGGTCAGAGTGATTTCTAGAAGCTTTGTGGCTGAGTTAACATTTAATTGAACCTTGATGTTTTTCAGAAAAGTTGATAAATGAAGATACAGGAAGGAGGGGGATTTGTTATTGTTTTAAATAGAGGATGAAAGAGCAGTGTGTTTGCTGTACAAAGGAGAAGAAATTAAAATTGAAAAAGGATGTTTGGAACCTAGAATATGTAGGTTGTGAATGCAAGGATAAGGAGTTGACTTTGTTTGGAAGGAAAAATAGCTGCAGTAGTTGTTGGTTGCCTATCTGTCATCCAGTTATCCCCTTCTTCTTTTTAACAGTGTCCTCATATGCTTCAGAAAAAATTAATCCAATACCTCACTCCTAGGCTTATGCCAATAATCATGTTCCATTTTGTTTTCCTTGATGGGTGGGCATGTGACTTAGGCTCTTCTAAGCAGAATGAATATCAGAGCATTTGGTTTCAAATGATGGAAAACAAATATTCTCTCTTTCTCTGAATTTATGCCTGGATTTGCTGTAACCATTTTGTTAGGTTGGTAAGAAAAATCCCACAACTGCCAAGAGCAATCAGGCAGAATGGAAAATAGATCCCTGAATTTAATCACACCTCAAATCCAACCTAACTCTTAACTTTATTTATTTTTAAATCAGCTTTATTGGGGTATAATTTCCATACAGTAAAAAGCACACATTTTGAGGTTATATTTTGACTCCTGTAACATAGCCCATCAAGACACAGAACATTTCATTACCTGAAAAAGTTTTTCCATACCCGTTGACAGCCACCCCTACCTCCTACCCCCAGTACCATGGTTCTCATTCCCTCCACTCTGAATTAGTGTTTCCTGTTCTAGAACTTTATATAATGAAATCATATGGGATGAATTCTTTTATGTTTGTCTCATTTTGCTCTATAGTTTTTTGGAATTTCTTCTTTAGATGTTTTTATTTCGCTTATATAGTTGTGGAATTGTTAGGTCATACAAGTATATGTTCATCTTGAAAAGAAACAGTCTGTTTTCTAAAGTGGTTGCACTATTTTATATTCCCATCAGCAATGTTGGAGTGTTCCAGTTGAAGCCTGTTTTGAAGCTTTGTTAGGACAGTTATAGAATAGCCTTCACTCTAGAGGTAAGTTCTATTCCTATGTTGAGGGGGTACTTTCTGATATGAAAGTCTTCATTCAGGTTTCTCTTCTTTGGAGTTCTTTGACTCTTGCTTTTCAGGACCTCATCATCTCCTAATTTGGTGCAATGGAATTAATTTTCCAGCTTCTAGGAGTAGTTCTGGCTTATTAAACTAAATATAATGGTCTCCAATTGCATCTTTTTTGTTGTGACAAACAGGATTTCATTCTTTTTTATAGCTGAGTATTATTCCATAGTGTATATATAGCATAATTTCTTTATCCAGTCATCAGTTGATTCCATCTGGGTTGATTCCATATCTTAGCTATTGTGAACTGAACTTCTATAAAAATGGGGGTACAGATAAATCATATGTTGATTTCATTTCCTTTGGGTAAATTCCCAGTAGTGGAACAACTGGGTCATATGGCATATATATCTTCAGATTTCTGAGGACTCTCCTTACAGTCTTACATAATGATTGTACTAGACTACATTCCCACAACAGTGGTTTGGATGCCTTTTCTCCCCACATCCTTGCCAGCATCTGTTACTTGATGTTTAGATGATAGCCATTCTAACTCAATAGGTGGGGTGAAATCTCATTGTGGTTTTGATTTGCATCCCTGATGGTTAGTTATCCTGAACATTTTTTCATGTATCTGTTGGCCATTTGTATTTCATCCTTTGAAAGATGCCTGTTCATATCCTTCTCTCATTTCTTAAATGGCTTGCTTATTTTGTGGTTGAGTTTTTTGAGCTCCTTACATATCCTGGATATTAATCTTTTATCAGATTTGTAGTTTGCAGATACTTTCTCCCATTCTGTCAGTTGCCACTTTACTCTGTTGAGTGTTTCCTTTGCCATGCAGAAGCTTCATAGCTTGTTATAATCTCAGTTGTCTATTTTTGACTTTATTGCCTCTGCTTCCAGGTCTTATCCAAAAAGTCTTTATCTATGCCAGTGTCTTACAGTGTTTCCCCTATGTTTTCCTCTAGTAATTTCATGGTTTAAGGTCTTAGATTTAGATCCCAGATCCATTGTGAGTTGATTTTTGTATAGGTGTAAGGTAGGGGTCTTGTTTCATACTTCTGCATGCGGAGATCTAATTTTCCCAACACTATTTGTTGAAGAGACTGTCCTTTATCTAGGGAGTGATTTTAGCTTGTTTGTAAAAAATTAGTTGGCTGTAGATGTGTGGATTAATTGATGGCATTTCTATTCTGTTCCATTGGTCCACTTGTCTAAGTGACAGAGAGAGATTTGCCATCTGCTGATTCACTCCCCAAATATCCACAATACCCAGGGCTGCACCAGGCCAAACCTGAAGCCAGGAATTCCATCTGGGTCTTCTACGTGGGTGGCAGGCACCCAAGTACATAGGCTATTGTCCGCTGCTTTCCCAGGCACATTAGAAGGAAGCTGGATCAGAAGCAGAGCAGCCGGGACTCCAACTGGCGCTCTGATGTAGGATGCCAGAGTTATAAGCTGCAGCTTAACTCAGTGTGCCACAGTGCTGGCCCCTCAGACATTATTTTCTGATGACATCTGTTGTACAGGTAAACAAAAAAAAATCTGAGGAGAAGTAATCTAATTGAGGTTTGTGACTAAATAAATAGTATAGCAGGAGTTTGATTGCAAAAAGTCTGGTTCCAGCTCTCAAATTCTTTCACTGCTCTATAACTTCTTTACTAAAACAACATCTGTTTCAGTTGATTCTCTCGTGTATTGCACTCAAAACTACGGAAGAGTGATTAATGGGGATAGCTGGCAGTGTTAGTTGATCACCTCTTGATAGTTAGCAGGACTGAAAAAAATTTTTGCATCATAAAAAATTACTTCCTGATTCAGGTGAAAATGAAACTTTTTCTTGAAAAACTTTTTTAAGCAGTTTTCTACTTAATCATTGGGTTCATTAATGTCAGCTTCTACTGTGTAAGTACAGAAATCCTGTTTCATTAGACTATATATTTTTCCAGTGTTTACTACCGCCAAAAGGTTCTGCAAAAATAATGTAAAATGACTGCATCTGAATATGAGTCACACCCTAAAGACAGTGGTGTGTAAAGAAATCAGGGTCTGGTCACCACTAATGTATGAGGAACAACACATATTCACCTCTGGTTCCAGTCCCAGAGGTATTCCTTATGGTCTGGGTGTTACCTTCAGACTTGTCATCACCTGTGCAAAAGCAAATACAAGGGGACTTCAAAGGGTTTCTGGAAAATAGGATTAAAAGATAAGTTTTAGGAGGCCGGCGCTGTGGCTCACTTGGTTAATCCTCCGCCTGAGGCACCGGCATCCCATATGGGCGCCGGGTTCTAGTTCTGGTTGCTCCTCTTCCAGTCCAGCTCTCTGCTGTGATCTGGGAGGGCAGTGGAGGATGGCTTGGGCTCCTGCACCCGCATGGGAGACCAGGAGGAGGCACCTGGCTCCTGGCTTTGGATCAGCACAGTGCCGGCCATGGCAGCCATTTGGGGAGTGAACCAATGGTGGGAAGACCTTTCTCTCTCTCTCTCACTATCTATATCTCTACTTGTTAAATAAAAAAAAAAAAAAAAGATAAGTTTTATTTTGCTGCAAAATGTTTGAAATCATGTATACTATATTGTGAAAAAAAAACTGCCTGGATTTCAAACATTTTTTGCACCAAAAACAGTTTTTAATTACATTTTTCATGAACCTTTTGAAGTGCCTTTTACATATATATATAATATATGCATACTATAAACTGCATATGTAATTTTAAAGTTGTTAGGTCAAATTCTAATGCAGCTCAGAAAACATTTTTAATTTAATATGGATATCATTCTAAATTAATAAATATAAAAGTATTTCATTCAGTTTATTGACTTTTCTTACAAGATAATCAGTTTATGCATTTGCATACTTACATAGATTTTTTTCTCTTTTTTATTTTTAGTATTTATTTATTTATTTGAAAGGCAGAGTTAGAGATTTTTCCATCTGCTGGTTTACTCCTCAAATGACCTCAATAGCCAGAGCCAGGCCAGATTGAAGCCAGCAGCCAGGAGCTTCTTCTAGATCCCCCACATGGGTGCGGAGACCCAAGGACTTGAGCCGTCCTCCCTCCACTGCTCCCCAAGGCACATAAGCAGGAAGCTGGATCAGAAGTGGAGCAGCCAGGACTCAAACTAGCATCAGTGTGGGATACTGACATCACGTGCAGTGGCACAATCCATTACGCCATAGAGCCGGCCCCCTGTAGTTCCTTTTTTCCTGTTAGGAAGAATTCTACCAAGCCCTGTATGGGTAGATATTATTTCCATTTAGAGATGAAATTGAGTCACAGACAGATTAGGTAACTTGCTGTAAATTGAACAAGTAATAGAGCTAGTAGTATAATTTTGGCAATCTAATCCAAAATCTACAATATTAAATGCATTATCCTACATTTTTTCCTTCTCTCTTTTTTTAAAAAAATATTTTAAGAATACACCTTAATGGAACATTCTTTTTCTTTAAAAAAAAAAAAAAAAGATTATTCTGAAAGAATTACAGAGAGAACAAGAGAGAGAAACAGAGAGATTTTCCATCCACCAGTTCACTCCACAAATGGCCACAAAGCAGGGCCAGACAACATTCTGGAGCCAGGAGCTTCATCCATATCTCCCACATGAGTTCTGGGCCCAAGTGTTTGGGCCACTTTCTGCTGCCTTTCCTAGAACATTAGCAGGGAGCTGGATTGGAAGTAGAGCCGATGCCCGTATAGGATAACAGTGTTGCATGTGTCAGCTTTACTCACTGTGCCAGAATGCAGGCCCTATATTTAATCTGTTTATTGAATAGGAAAAAAAATGTAATGCATTATATATATATATATATATTCTTATTCAATAATCAGAGGTGATTACTGCATTTATATATATATATATATATATATATTCTTATTCAATAATCAGAGGTGATTACTGCATTTCTCATAAGTTCCAAGGGACAGTACTGATCACCTACTTAGGAGTATCAAGGATTAAACAGTTTATGCTGACTTTTGGCAAATCTTGTTAGATGATATATTGAATCCATTTCTTACTTTGTTTCTGCTACCTATTTTTATAAGTAGTGTGTGATAATGAAATGGGTTGGGTCTCTAGTTGTCTCAGTAACTAACATTAAGCATTGCTATGAAAAAGAAATTGTGCCTTATCTGGTATTAATGCACAATACTTAAAATCTTTAGGATCTGGTTTATTTATATATTTAATATAGCTTACGTACCTGTTTCACTATTTCTGCTGTGTCATTCTGGAAGGAAACAACATTTGATACTGAATGATATAGCTATAGCTGAACTAAAAATGTTCTGTTATTCTATTATTTAATAATAATTATTATTGGGCCGGCGCCACGGCTCAATAGACTAATCCTTCACCTGTGGCTCCGGCACCCCGGGTTCTAGTCCTGGTTGGGACGCCGGATTCTGTCCCAGTAGCTCCTCTTCCAGTCCAGCTCTCTGCTGTGGCCGGGAGTACATTGGAGGATGGCCCAGGTCCTTGGGCCCTGTACCTGCATGGGAGACCAGGAGGAAGCACCTGGTTCTTGGCTTCGGATCAGCGCAGTGCGCCGGCTGCAATGCGCCAGCCGTAGCGGCCACTTGAGGGGTGAACCAACGGAAAAGGAAGACCTTTCTCTGTCTCTGTCTCTCACTGTCTAACTCTGCCTGTCAAAAAATAATAATAATTATTATTATTATTTTACACTATTTAAAATTGAATACCTTTTCAGTGCTATATGCCAGGTACTATATCAGGTGCTTAAGGGGCATGGTTTAATCGTGCTGACAGACTTCATTTATTCACCTGACAGCTCTTTCAGCACTTGCTGTGTCCCAGGAATTGTGCATACAGTGGTAAACCGAATAAACAAAGCTTCTGTTCACCTACAGCTTAGTGCAGTGAGGGATGGTGTATAGTAATCAATCAGTCATGCAAGTGGATAGTTGCAAAGCAATAGTTAGTAGTCATATTTGCTGTTTTCCTTCCCTCTCAGCCATAAAAGATAATTCTGCTTTTGACTTCTAAGCTTCTCTCGGCTAGCTGTGTACCCTGCTTCACTCTACTCCTGGGAGAATTCTTTGTCTTCTGGGCTTCTGAGCAGTTGAAGTGCCAGATACAGATGATGAGTAGAGCGAGACCAAACTTTGGAAGTAATAATGAACAATTTGTGCAAAAAGAACAGATAGAGGGAAATCATTTACAGAAAAATAAAAGTTTTAAATATTTATTACCTGTGAAGACACTGTTCATATTAATTTGAAAAGAGTATCTTCAGTACTTTAATGTGAATCATGGAAAACCTTGCTTTTATTTTACTGGGTGATGGTTAATTCTAAGTTACTGGAATGTATCTCTGTGCCCAACTCTGTGGAGTGGGATACAAAAAATCAGAGACTATGAAAACAGAATGTAATTCTGTTCCTGCTTTTAAAACTGTTGTTGTTAAGAAAAGGTTTGAAGATTTAGAAGACAGTGTAAGACATCTTTTAAAAAAATCAAGTATTAAGATGTATGACTCTGCTGTGTATAAAGCAATAGTTCTCTCTTATAGTTAGTCCTGACTTCCCTTTCGATTATTAATTGATAGAAATTATTTCTGGTGTCAATCATATCTATATATTTAACCTTTATATATTACACTACACTGTAGTAACTTCTAAAGTGTTTCATTTTCTCTATTATCATTTTGAGCTTCCTAATGTTGTTTTGAAGATTATTATAAGAAACAAATTTAGTTTCTGAATATTAGAAGTAGTTCTCTATAGTTATTTCTCTTTCAAAGGGAGAATCTAAAATTTTTTATAAATTTTATCTTGGAAATTAGTTTATTCATTATGTTTAATTTTAGGAAATGGTGCTCTTGCAGAACATTCTGAAAATGTGCATATTTCAGGAGTGTCAACTGGTAAGTCATTTTTTGTAATGTTTAAATTTCATGCATGACTTATATGGTAAATATTGAAAGCCACCTGGTATCTTACAAAGTGATATTTGGCTTTAAAAATTATTACTGCTTTTTGCAGCATGTAATAAGGAATGAAGTAACTGGAACATGGAGAAATTCATATAAGATTAAATTGATACTTGCATGCCCTTGGATTGATTATACTTTTTCAAATGGACTGCATAATTTTTTTCATACAAATATTAAACTGAGAGAAAAGTTAGCTCAAGTTGAATTAGTATTTTCTTGCCATGCAAAGTTATGTGAAATTAAATTTATTAAAATGTAGAGCCTTAAAAATCAAGCATTTTGCTTGATTTTTAGATTAGAGTGCTACTGTTCATCAACGTCTAATATTTGAATCTACAATTGGATGTACAGTTCATTTGCTGTTAAAAGCAATACAACAACATACTTATGTCCATGAAATTAAGAAACTTGTTGAAGCAGATGCTTTTTTTCCACTCATCTAAGCTTTTGTAACTTAATAATTACTTAAAGTGCCATAAAAAAAGTCTTCATTCTTAGGTGACTTCCACAGTATTGTTACCTAAAGTTCCTAGGAGAACAAAAATATTTAATTTTGCATGTACTGAAATAAAGTTTTTTACTGTTAATTTATTATTTCCCCATATTCTTGATAGGTTTTATGTGGTTAAAAATAATTGTGTTTAGTATGTTTGTTGGTTCATTGATTGATTGCTTTGTGTCACCTTATAATTTGTTAGATTATTTTTCCCTCATGAAGCAAAACTGCAGGTTTGCTCTTATGTTTTGTGCATGACTTTGTACTCAAATAATAGACTTAAATACTCTAAAAGTTAGTGTGTACTCATCAAGCACATCTAACGCCTAGTTTTCTAAAAATGAAAACCAGTGCCTCTGAAGGCTGTATTCATGCTTTCACAGTTTGTTTCACCTTTTCCATATGCTTTTAAATGTTAGGTAATTACATATATCAAGTAAAAATAAGGTTACTTTAAAGATAACCTGAATTTTCTCTCCTTTTCTATTTTGAATAGTTGGTGAGAATTATGATTACTTTTTCAGGTTGTGACTACAAAATAAAATTAACAAACATTTTAATTTATATTGTGTGGTTCAATTGTTTTCAAAAATCTGTAGTCTCAGGATCCCTTTGAAGCTTTTAAAAATTACCCAAGGACCCTATTAGTCTGCTCATACTGCCGTAACAAAGTATTACTGGATCATTTAAATTAGAACCCTTATTTTTCTCGTGGTTCTGGAGGCCTGAAGTCCAAGATCAAGGTGTTGACAGAATTGTCTGGTTCCTGGTAAGCCTTTTTTTGCAGCTTACAGGTGGCCAGTTCTTTCTGTGTTCTTCAGTGGCCTTCTGTGAGTGCTTAGAGCAAGAAAGGAGGTCGCTGGTGTCTTCTCTCTTTTTTTTTTTTTCTTTTTAAATTTTTATTTATTTATTTATTTATTTGACATAAACAGAGGGAGAGCAAAAACAAGCTACCATCTACTTGTTTACTACCCCAAATGCCTGCAATAGCCAGGGCTGGGTCAGGCCAAACCTAGGAGCCAGGTCTCAATCCAGGTCTCCCTCATGGGTGGTAGAAATCCAACTGCTTGAGCCAACACCTGCTGCCTCCCAGAGTACACAGAAGCTGCAATCAGGAGCCAGGATTTTAACCCAGGTATTCTGATATGGGATGTGGACATCCCAACTGCAAGGCCAGAATGCCCACTCCTTTTCCTCTTAGAAGGATGCTAGTGCTGTTTTACAGGAATGCCTACCCCTATGTTCTTATTTAACCTCAGTTCCCTCCTTAAATGTATTCTCTCCAAATATACTGACATTGGGGATCAGGTCTTCAACATAAGAGTTTTCAGGGAAGACATAGCAAGGATTTCAAAGAATTTTTATTTGTATAGGCTATAGCTGCCAATATTTATTTTATTAAAAATTAAAACTGAAAATTTTAAACATATTAATCCAGGGAGCAGATGTCTGATGTGGTGGTTAAGATGATGCTTGGATTGCTCTCAGCCTATATTGGTTGGAGTGCCTGGTTCAAGTCCCAGCTCTCGCGCTTCTTATTCCAGATTCCTGCTAATGTACACCCTGGGAGGCAGCAGGTCATGGCTCAAGTACTTGGGTCTCTGCCACCTATGTGGAGGTGCAGGTTGAGTTCCAGGCTCTTGGCCATGCCCTGGCTGAACCCTGGCTGTTGCAGGCATTTGGAGGGTGAATGAGCAATGGAAGATCTCTCTGTTTTAGTCTGTCCCTCTGCCTTTCAAATACAAATGAAACCCCCAAAATTTAATCATATTAATCTAACTAAAAATAGCAGTAATAATCCTGGTGCTTGTTTACATCAATAATGTGGTTTTATGAAATGAAAATCACTAAGAATAGCATTATTTTATAATTTTTTAAAGCCTTTGATGATTGGGTTAACATAGGATAGATTCTTCCCTCTGTTTCTGCATTCAGTCTTTGCAACATGAAATTTAGTTTGACATATATGAGGGCAATCCAGCTTCACACTGAGATATAGTTGGAAAAAAGAGAAGGATATGGGGAGAACGGGAGAGAGAGGGAAGGAGAATATGAATCAATTTTCATTTGTTGGTTCACTTTCCAGATGGCTTCAACAGCCAGGGCTGTGCCAGGATGAAGCCACGAGCCAGGAGCTTCATCCTGGTCTCCCACGTGGGTGGCAGGGCCTCAATTGAGTGCTTGGACCATATTCCATCTTCCAGTGCTTTTCCAGGCACATTAGCAGGGAGCTGGATTGGAAGTGAAGCAGCCAGGACTTGAACGGACACCCATATATGCTGTATCACAACACTGGCCCAAAGATGTAGTTTCTTAGAGGTTAATTGCAATGTGGAATCTAAAACCCTATCAATGAATATTTTATAATCTATTACATTGAAATCTAATTAGCCTTCCTTGTCCTTTAAATAGATTTTCTTACAGTGTAACAATTTATGGTAGTCATTGGTTAAAAAATTTTCAGAAGACAAGAAAAACCAATCAGATTTTAATTGTGTAAGTAGGTTCATTGCATTTTTTCCTTTGGTCAGTATGGAAATATGGAACTATAATGTTTAGTATAGTATAGGTTAAATTTGTTTAATCCTAAATGCTTGAAACTTTTTCCAGTTTAACTGCTTAGACTTCACTGGTTGAGCATTGCTAATCCAAAAATCCTAAATCCCAAGTGCTCAAGTCATTTGGATCATTTTGAATTTTGGATTTCTGGACTGGGAATTCTCAAAGTGTGAAAGTTTTCTGAAATCCTTGCATCCCCAGTAGAAAGTAGGGCGTCTTCAATTCCGGTATAAATGGAGAACTAGGTTCCGAAAGAATCTCTGCATGTGGAACTTCACTTTCTGTTGAGAACAGCAAGCAGCAGCTGTGGAGAAGTCCTCAGTGCTCCGTGGTGCTGCTTCTACTCTTCATCTGCTCTTTTCACCTCTGCTACCCCACGTAGGACAGTGCTCAGGGTCCTACTCTAGTTGTTTGTGCTTGGGAAAGTCTACTGACAATTTAGCAAGAATTTTAACTAGTATACATTTAGTGTTTTTCAGTAATGTAGTCCAGATCAGGACACTTTGAAAATGGGAGAGTGCATTTTATAGTTCTTATTAAAGTACTCAAAGGCCAGTAATTTAGTTATGACCTTTTTAATTGGGAATATGTTAATTTCTAAATTGCAACTAATTTGCTTACATATTCGTTAACAACATTTTGTACTAGTGTAGAGCTTTAGGCTTCAATAACTGCACATGGTATTTTGAAGTTTCCTCTAGGGAACATTTATTCTAATAAAACTTATTATTCTAGAATTTTTAAGACCATCTAAAATGAAAACATTTGAAAGAAAAAGTTTAAACTGTTCATTTGTTAGATTTGTGTTTAAGATATAGAAAAGTTACATGAATAAGTATCAGGTCAAATGGTCCTTTGTGCCTTTCTATGTAATTTTATTATTTTATACTTATTAATACATGTATCTGACTTCTTATTAGAATCACTAAAAGAATTTCACTATTTTTTTAAAGATTTATTTATTTACTTGAAAGTCAGAGTTACACAGAGAAGGAGAGGCAGAGAGAGAGAGGTCTTCCATCTGCTGGTTCACGCCCCAGTTAGCCGCACCAGCCAGAGCTGTTCCAGGAGCCAGAAGCTTCTTCCGGGTCTCCCACATAGGTGCAGGGGCCCAAAAAGTTGGGCCATCTTCTGCTGCTTTCCCAGGCCGTATTGGAGAGCTAGATCAGAAGTGGAGCAGCCGGGACTTGAACCAGCGCTCATTTGGGATGCCAGCACTACAGGCAGTGGCTTTACTTGCTCTACCACAAGGCCGGCCTCTCACTGTATTTTTTAACCAGTGTTTGTAGTATCTTTTAAAAGTTTTTTAAAGATTATTTATTTGAAAGGCAGAGTTACAGAGGAGGAGGGGAAGGGCCAGGGACAGATTTTATATTCATTAGTTCACTCCCCAATGGACACAATGGCTTGGGGCTAGGACAGGCTAAAGCCAGGATCGAGGAGCTTCTTCTGAGTCTCCCACATGAGTGCAGGAGCCCAAGCACTTGGGCCATCTTCCATTGCTTTCCCAGGTACTTTATTAGCAGGGAGCTGGATCAGAATCCAAGTGGCTGGGATTTGAATCAGTGCCCATATGAGATGCTGGCACTGCAGGCAGAGTCTTAACCCTTTATGCCGTATTGCTAGCCCCTTTTTAAAATTTTTAATTTTTTAAAGTGAACAAATTTCATGTATTTCATATAAACAGATTTAGGAATATAATGATACTTCACACCCTATGGTCCCTCTTGCCCATACCTCCCTCCTTCTTTCTTTCTCATTCTTTTAATTTTTACAGTGATCTATTTGCAGTTTATTTTATATTCATAAGATTAACCCTACACTAAGTAACACTGTTCTTCAACATTGGAGACAAAGGCTGAAAACAAGCATCGAATCTCAATGTCAATGTAATCTTGCTCATATACAGTTCATTTTTTTGTATTCTATTAGTTACCACAGATCAGGGAAAACATGGTATTTGTCTTTTGGAGACTGCCTTATTTACTTAAGTATAACAGTTTCCAGTTAGATCCATTTTGTTGCAAAAAAACCAGGACTTCATCCTTTTTTTTACAGCTGAGTAGTATTCCTGTGTGTGAGTGTGTGTGTGTGTGTGTGTATCTTAAAATTTCTTCAACCAGTCATCAGTTGATGGACATCTGGATTGATTCTATATCTTAGCTATTGTGAACTGAGGTGCAATAAATACTGGCATAAAGTAACCCTTTCAAAGATGATTTCATTTCCTTTTCCTTTAGGTAAATTCCCAGGAGTGGGATTGCTGGGTTATATGGTAGATCTATTTTCAGCTTTCTGAAGCGTCCTTACACTGTTGTCCATGATGGATGTCCAGTTTGCATTCCTACCAGCAGTGGATCAGTGTACCTTTTCCTCACATCCTCACTAGCATTTATTGTTTGTTGATTTCTGTATGAGAGCCATTCTAATAACCTCATTGTGGTTTTTATTTTCATTTCCCTGATGACAATATGTAGTACCTCTTATCCATGATTCAAATGAAGAGGGCAAAGAGAACATCATATTTTAGGTGATAATGAATCTATTAGGGTTTTTAGGATTTCAAATTATGAAAACAGAGCTTAGTGTGAACTCAAGAAATGACCCTTCAGATAAAGAAAAATGAGTGTTGAATTTAAAAAAAAATACACTGGTATTTGATACTACTAATTTTAAAAGTCATTGGCTACTTTCAGACAGTCTTTTCTAAAGGTTTTGGAGTAGAGTACCCTTACGTTTCAGAAAGGAAAATGCTGGTATTCTGATTTTCACTAAATGTTATATTATGTAATTTAATTTTATTGATGTTAATTATACCACAGTGCATTTTATTTGAGGCCTCTCTATATTAGATATTTATGATATTTTATATATTATCAAATTGTTGATTAAACAATCACATTTTTATAATAAGATTATTACATATAAGCAAGCCTCAGAGAGTTCATAAAAATGAATATTAAAAAATAGCATGGATTTCAGAAACTTTGCAAAAATTAAACTCATATTAATTTACTATCTGAATAGAATATAGTTTAAGGCACTAAGCAGGGATTGAATTGGAATCCCTTGGCATTTTTCTAACTCTGCCAATCTGGCAAGTCCGATTGAGCATGTCCCAAATTGTACATCTCTTCCCTCTCTTATTCCCACTCTTATATTTAACAGGGATCACTTTTCAGTTAAGTTTCAACACTTAAGAATAATTGTGTATTAATTACAGAGTTCAACCAATAGTATTAAGTAGAACAAAAAAAAATACTAAAAGGGATAAAGTATTCAGTTGTTCATCAACAGTCAGGGATTCCAATTCAATTACATCAAGGTGGCATGTACCAATGCCATCTCACTAGTCCAAGTGACCAATCTCTGTTCACAATTGATCATAATGATAGGACTAAGAGTCAAAGGGATCACATAAACAAGACTAGTGTCAGCAAATACTAACTGATAGATTAAAAAAGGGAGAGAATGATCCAACATGGGAAGTGGGATACACAGCAGACTCATAGAATGGCAGATGTCCTAAGCAGCACTCTGGCCTCAGAATCAGCCCTTAAGGCATGTGGATCTGGCTGAAAAGCCCATGAGAGTATTTCAGGCATAGAAAGCCAAGACACTGTGGCAAAAAAAAAAAAAAAAAAAAAAAAAAAAAAAAAAAAAAATGACCTAAATGAAAGATCTCTGTGAGTGAGATCCCAGTAGAAAGAACAGGTCATCAAAGAAAGAGGTACCTTTGTCTGAAGGGAGGAGAGAACTTCCACTTTGACTATGACCTTGTCTAAATATGATCAGAGTCGGCGAACTCAAGAGACTTCCATAGCCTTGGCAGCTCATGACAAGAGCCTAGGGTGATTACTGATGCCATAAACAAGAGTGTCAATTTGTTAAGTCAACCACAGGAGTCACTATGCACTTACTCCTCATGTAGGATCTCTGTCCTTAATATGTTGTACATTGTGATTTAATGCTATAACTAGTACTCAAACAATATTTTACACTTTGTGTTTCTATGGGGGTGCAAACTGTTGAAATTTTTACTTAATATATGCTAAATTGATCTGTATATAAAGAGAATTGAAAATGAATCTTGATGTGAATGGAAGGGGAAAGGGAGCGGAGAGGTGAGAGTTGAGGGTGGGAGGGATGTTATGGGGGGGCGGGAAGCCATTGTAATCCATAAGCTGTACTTTGGAAATTTATGTTCATTAAATAAAAGTTAAAAAAAAAAGACACTAAGCAGAATATATCAATTTGAAAAGTGTTTCTATCAAAGCAACATGAACTTTTAAAATTGAAGCAAACACAAACGTCAGTTTTATGGTGAAACTTGAAAGAAGAATGGTGAAATCATTGAACCTTAACATGGAGTTTATGAGGACAGAATCCTGAAGAAATCAGCAGCTTACAAAAGGATTACTTGTTTTAACAAGGGAAGAGATGGTGTTGAAGATGAAGCCCACAGTGACAGACCATCCACCTCAAGTTTAAAGGAAGAAATTAATTTTATTCATGCCCTAAATAAATAGGATCAGCAATTAACAGCAGAGACAGTGGCCCAACACCATAGACACCTAGTGGGTTCAGCGTACCAGTTCAGCATACCCAGCTGTGACTTGAAAAGGTCTATATGTAACCAGATGGTTGTGACAGAATGCTGCAGACAAGAGCAAAACTCTCAGTGGGAGTTGTAAACAAGTGAGATTAAGATCCTGAAGCATTTCTTCAAAGAATTTTAACAGTGGATGGAACATGTATGATTCTGAAGACAAAGCACATTCAAAGCAGTGACTACCAAGAGGAGGAAGCGACAGTGGGCTGATCAAAAATAAGGGGTCATGGCAACAGTTTTTTGGAATGCTCAGAGTATTTTGCTTGTTGAATGTTTTTGCGTGTTGGAAGGCTGATGAGCAGTAACATTCATTTATTAGGAGAATGTTTTGCTTACTATTTTATTCTTTTTAGTATTTTCTTCTACTTTATACCATTGGCTGAACTCTTTAATACACAATTATTCTTAGGTGTTTAATTTAACTGAAAAGTTTAAAAAAAGTTAATAAAAGTTAAAGTTAAAAATAAGAGTGGGAATAAGAGAGGGAGGAGATGTACAGTTTGGCACATGCTCACTCATACCTACCTCTAATGGTAGAGCTAGAAACGTGCCATGGGACTCCAAATTCCACTAAGTTGGTAGGTACCAATGCCATCTTACTAGTTAAAGTGATCAGTTTAAGTTCATAATTGATCATAAAGATAGGTTAAGTGTCAAAGGGGTCATGTAAATAAGACCAGTGTCTGCTACTAATAATTGATAGAATTAAAAAGGAGAGAATGATCCAACATGGGAAGTGGGATACACAGCAGACTCATAGAATGGCAAATGCCCTAAACAGCACTCTAGCCTCAGAATCAGCCCTTAAGGCATTCAGATTTGGCTCAAAAGGCCCATGAGAGTTTCTCAGGCATGGAAAGCCAAGACACTGTGGCAAAAAATCACCTAAATGAAAGAGCTCTGTGAGTGAGATCCCAGTGGAAAGAGCGGGCCATCAAAGAAGGAGGTACCTTTCTCTGAAGGGAGGAGAGAACTTTCACTTTGATTATGGCCTTGTCTAAATAAGGTCAGAGTTTGTGAATTCAAGAGGCTTCCATAGCCTTGGCAGCTCATGACAAGAGCCTCAGGTGATTACTGACATCATAACTGAGAGTGTCAGTTGTTAAATCAACAACAGGAGTCACTGTGCACTTACTCCCCATGTAGGATCTGTGTCCTTAATGTGTTGTACTGTGAATTAATGGTAAAACTATTCTTCAAACAGTACTTTATACTTTGTGTGTCTGTGCTGGTGCAATCGGTTGAAATCTTTACTTAGTATATATGAAGTTGATCTTCTGTATATAAAGATAATTAAAAATGAATTTTAATGAAGAATGGGATGGGAGAGGGGGTAGGAGATGGGATGGTTTGCAGGTAGGAGGGAGGTTATGGGGGGAAAACAGATATAATCCAAAAGTTATACTTTCAAAATTTATATGTATTAAATAAAAGTTTTCTAAAAATTTGTGTTTTGAGAAACCCAAAGGTTTAGCAGAAAATCACTAAATGCTTTACTAGAAAAGCTTCACCAGAGTGCCCTTCCCAACACGATGGCATTCCTGCTCATCCCTCTCCTCAGGCAGATTTCCAAAAGTTTTGATAATAAACCACTAGGCATCCACCTTGCGGTCCTGAACTGGCTGTTCCTTTTTACATTTTTCCTAAAAAGAAATCTTTATAGGATATCCATTTTTCTTCAGTTAATAATGTAAAGAATGCTGCATTGACACAGTTAAATTCCCAGAGCCCTCAGTTCCTTAGAGTTACCTCGTATCATTACTTCAAAAAAATGTTTGAACTTGATGGAGGTTTTGTTGAAAAGTAAAATTTGTTTTTATATTTTAATTTCATTTTTCATGAACTTGTAGTCTACTTGTGTTATATTTTTATATTTTATTATAATAAATTATAAATAAGCTCAGTATTAGAATAGTACATATGGGTGCCAGATCTGTAGACAGAACAAATTATATTGTGACAAAGTGTATGATGCTCAGATGGTAAAAATGAAATTCATGTGGTTGTGGGCCAGGCCTAGTGAAGATCTAAAAAGAAGTTGATTCAGACATTTAAAATTTTCTTTTCTACTATTTAACTTTGAAAATAATTATTCGAAGTCTGAGAGCGTATTTGTTGTTTGTAATTTTGCCAAAGTACAACTTTGATTTGGATGTACTGTGCACCTGCTGTGTAAAAGCCACTTTGTGGATAAGAAAACTGGACTGAGGATACCAGTTGACTAGAAGCATAGCATAATTAAAGGAGTGATTTAAACTGCAATAATATAGATACAGAATCAAGAACAGAGCACATAATTGTTCTTCTTTACCCCCTATTTAAACACACTCTGAATATTTTATTTATTTCTGGGCTCCACCCTTAACAAAGGACAAAATGACTAGAGCACTTGTAGAAGGTGTGGACATACTAATAACTATGTGAAAGCTGATAGAGATGGCTTGGAAAATCACAATCTACAAAACCAGTTTTTTTTACTCAAGTGCTTATTTCTACCTAATGTCATCTGTGCTTCCTACAAGAGTCACAGTGAATTTCAAAAATTAATATTCTTTTTATTCTGGAAATAGAAGTATTAGTTTGCTTGGTAATATTGTAGTCTTCTATAGGAAAAGATAGGTACTATGCCAGTTTTTTATGCCCTTACTGGGGTGGGAGGAAGAAGCTTTTTTATGCCCTTAAGAAAAGATATCTTTCTATCTTGTGCTTAAACAGCCAGATTTGGAATTACACTTAGGACTTAGAAATTTCAGGGTGAAGCTTTAGCTAGTATATTTTGAGTTCTTTGCAGTCGTCATCTTTACTCATACTGTTGTGACCTTGTTTTTCTATTTTTCCTTCTCCGTTTGCCCCAGTTTTGTGACTCTTCTTTTTTTGTTTTATTTTGCTGCCATGTAACCCCTGAGTATTATTTGTTTATTTGCTATGGACATTAGTAACCTTTATGAAACCAATTATTTACCTGCCCCAATTAGAGCTAAAGGCCAAGTAAAATATTTTTCCTTAACTAATGTCACTTAGGATAACAGAAATAAATATATTACTGCATTCATTCTTAACTGTGTGTATTAATGAAGAGGAATATTCATGTGAATTATAAATAGCTGGATGTAGGATTTCCTACTTGCAATAGGAACATGTGGTTTCAGAATATTTGTCTAAGAGTAGTAAGATGGTCTTCAGTGGCAGTGATTGGATGAAATTTTTTTCTTGCCTGCACTGATTCTTATAAATCACAATTAAAAGCTTTTCTATCTTAAACTAGTAGATATTTCTATCCAAGTGCTATTAAAAGAAATGTTCAGTTTTCTGATTTTAAAAAGCTTGAAACTTATCTCTTTCCAACACTGTCTGTCCTCACTGTGTTGACTGTTTTGACATTTCCACAAGAAAAAGTTGAGCTCAGGATATTGAGTAGTCAGAAAGGAGCCTGGACAGCCAAGGAGCAGGAAAATCAAGAGCAAGGTATGAGCAACAAGCCCAGATTAAGTATCAAGTAGCAAAAGAAAGACTTTCAAACTGAAGTCTTTCCTTCCTAGCCATGGGCTTCTTATGTTTTGTGTTCAGGTTGGAGGGCTTAGTTATTCATAAGTGCAAAGAATACTGGCATTGATGGTGGATTCAGGGTCTAGCAAGGTCACAAACTCCAGTGAGGTCCAACAGGTAACTCAGTAGACTAGGAGTAAAGTGAGAGAACTAGTTAGAGAATCTGTGAAATAGAAGTTGGAAAATTCATGACCAACATAAAGGTATTGGTGTTCAGAAAATGTTTAGTCACTGCTCATAACATATTTTTGGAACTTGTGTGGCCCACACACCATTTATGCCTGACTTCTGGCTATAAAGACATGTTTGTTCTGTTGGTTAATTTGGAAACATGTATGCCAAGTCATTAGGAATCTTTCTTCTGAAAAGTGGAGCAATTCAGTAATATTGAGGAGTGGTAGCAGCGAGTGTGGGAAGTGGGAAAGTTATTCTGGTGACCAGAGTCAAGAAGCTGTAACCAAAGGGGAACCACCAGGCTGAGATCCAGAAATCCACTCCTATGCAAAGAACAGTTAGGCATTATGGGTAAAGTCCAGCTTTGATGCCTTGGAGAGCAGTTTTTTGACATCCCACGTAGATGTCAGCAAGCTGGTTCCTTAAGGGCCAGGCCAGAAAGTCAAGTTGAACAATGATCTCTGACAAAACAGGAAGGAGCTGCTTTGACCCTTGGGATGAGGTGGGGGTGAGTCTCCAATCTTAATATTTCAAATAATACTCTTCTCCTAAATTAAATTGGGCCAGTAGATATCTGATTTTTATGCTAATCATCCAACTGTATTGAGTATATTTTAAGTTTTCCATGTTTTGTTGCCTTTTATTGTTTGCATAGGCAATATTTTCCATGAATTGCATAATTTGCTTGTTAACCTTTGTAATCATTCTTAACACTCATCCCGTAAGGCTATTCAACAGTAGCCTTAAACCACTTGCAGATTTTTTTAAAGCACATTTATTTCCATTGGAATCAAACTCTTCTTACTAGTATTTTCATCTCTTGGAATTGCTTTTATATTTATCAGCCATAATGGAGCTAATAATATTATAAGATAGCTATACTCTGAAAAATAATATAGCCTAATGAAAGAAACTACCTTTACCTATAAATGCTATTCTTTGCCCATGAACAGGATGAACATGATTTCATTCCATAGCAAAACTTTCTCAAAACCTACAGGAAAAGGAAGTATTCTCTATTTGCTTTTTGGCTGATCTCTTTGTTTCACTGGTTTCTCTTTCTGTGTGTTATAGTACTACAAATAATCTTTACAAAATATTCAGATCACACCCCTTATTTCATAGCAGGTCTACCTTGTCTTAACTGGAATATTCTTTTTACCCTGATGCATATACATTTCTGTTCTATAAAAGAGATACTTTATTCCTGGTGAATTGTATTTACCACCTGTTCTATACTCACATGATGCAATTTTCTGGCACGCCTTTTTTCTGTTTTAAAAATATCAAATAGAGGGTCGGCGCTGTGATATAGCAAGTAAAGCCGCCCTCTGCAGTGCCAGCATCCCATATGGGCGCCGGTTTGAGTCCCGACTGCTCCATTTCTGATTCAGCTCTCTGCTGTGGCCTGCGAAAGCAGTAGAAGGTGGCCCAAGTCCTTGGGTCCCTGTACCCATGTGGGAGACCCAGAAGAAGCTTCAGGCTCCTGGCTTCAGATCAGTGCAGCTGCAGCAGTTGCAGCCAATTGGGGAGTGAACCAGCGGATGGAAGACCTTTCTCTCTCACTCTCTGCCTCTCCTCTCTCTGTGTAACTCTTTCAAGTAAATAAATAAATCTTTTTTAAAAATAATATACATTCCAGAATGTAATATTGTTTAAAAAAGATACCACATGTGTGAGTTTACATGTGCACTTTGGTGATTGTGTTATGTCATTTAGTACTCTTGTTTGCTCTCAGTAACTGTCACATAATTCTTGGATTCAGTTAATAAACATACATCAATGTTTTAATGTTATAATTTCTTTACATTTTTCTTGTGAAGTTAGGTGGTTAGTAAACATAGCTGATTTTTACTTGTAGTTGTTTTGTGATTTATTAAAACATATGAAAATTTCATGTCATTTTTAGTCTCAACTACTTTTTGTCATTAAGTGTCAACCCTTGACAGATTTGGAGGGAAAAGAAGCAAACAGTCCTTTACCTGTAAAATAAGAAATTGTAGTTTTCTTTTTCTTTTACAAGTAGTTTAGCTCTCATCATGCATTTCTTTGCCTGCCTTTTTCCTATGCTTTAAAACCATGAAATCTCAAATTGAATGTGCAGTTTATTTCATATCACTTCTGTTTTGAAGTGGTTCTCTTAATAGAGGTTGTTTGAACATTTCCAGTGTTCTCAATATTTAAAGATGATAAGTATGATGCATTAACTTAGTTTTAAAACCATAGTTCTGTGTTTCTCTGTGGAATTATTGAAATAGTATCAGGATAAACATATAGAAGTCTTGAGTATTTCTCAATCATTTAGTTATGTGCTGTTTTCTAAACTATACTATGAGGTATTTTGTATCTTAAACCAGGAAACTGCCATTAAAATTTTATTCAAAATCTTTACCTATTGATTTCTCAGTTAATTTTCCCTCTCTTTTTTGCTTTTCCAGTTTCTTGTTTTATTATTTGTTTGCTGTGCAGAGGGCTATAGGGAGAGAGAGCTGGAGCCAGTAGCCAGGAACTCAGTCTAGCTCTCTCATGTGGGTGTCAGGAACTCAAGTACTTGAACCATTACCTGCTGCCTCCCTGGGTCTGCTTTGTGGGAAGTCTGAGTCAGGGGCCGGCACTGGGAATCATCCATAAGCAGTTCAGTGTGGGACATGGGCATTAATTTTTAACCTCCCAATTCTGTCTTTCTTGGCTGATGGCATGCATGCTAAAATTTTAAGAAGTATATATTCTGTTTAGCTTTTTAGATAATGTTACTCAGTTTTTAAATTTTTATTTCAGATATCCTGTACTCTAGTTCCACTGTGTTTTAAATATGATTTATGTGGTGGTGGCGGGGGTTAGTCAGATAACATAATCAGCACCATATTCTTAACGAAGTTTGAACAGCGGTGTTCAAATTGAAAAGTTGCAATCTTTTGAATGAACTTCAGAATCCCTTTAATTTTAGTTTGCTCCCCCCCTCCTCCCCCTTCCCTGCCTCCTCCTCCTCCTTTCTCCCTCCCCCTGCCTTTCTTCTTTCTTCAAGGTTTATTTATTGGAGAGGCAGAGTTACAGAGAGAGAGAGGGAGAGTCAGACAGAGAGGTCTTCCATCTGCTGATTCACTCACAAAATGGCCACAATGGCTGAAGCTGGGCTGATCCAAAGCCAGGAACTAGGAGCTTCTTCCGGGTCCACTAACATGGGTGCAGGGGCCCAAGCACTTGGACCTTCTTCCCATCTTCCACTGCCTTCCCAGACCATTACCAGAGAGCTAGATAGGAAGAAGAGCAGCCAGGACACAAACTCAAGCCCATATGGGATGCGGGGGCTTAACCTACTACACCACAGCACTGGTCCCCTTAGTTTGCATTTCTAGAGTTATGGGAAATTTATTAATTAAAAGTATAGATGTGTATCATTGTTATCCAGAATACTTGAATACTTATTTATATCTAAGATATTGATCACAGTAAGTTAAATAGATAATTTTTGTAGATGTTTAAGGACAAAACATTAATATTGATAATTAGAGCAGAATGAACACAGACTAAAATGCAGTCACTTTTTTAGTAACATCGTGCATTTGTTCCTGAAAAACCTCACAATAAAACAACAGGGCTTATAAGAAACATATTGTTAGACCAGATCCAAATACTAGCATAATCAAAAACCCAGGCATTTCTACCTAAAATGAGTCCTTACTCTGCAGCCATATTTGCTCAGTTTCATGCTCTGCACTTAAAACAATTTACTTCTAACAGAGACCAGTTTAATCTGTCATACCTGTTCTTCAATTCAGGTGTTTTGCTTTCATAATAGATTGATACCTTCACACCCCTATCTGCTCTTGTGGCTTCTCAAGAGAGCCAAGCAATTCTTTAACCACTTCCCAAAGTAGTGTACTTCTAGAGGGTTTTTATATGTTTTCTTTAACTGTGAAAATTCCTGCCTTTGCTTATTTCAAATCATTAGCATGCTTATTTCAAATCATTGCATTATTTGGATAAGATTCTTCCACTTGCCAGTTACATGTGAAATAATTGTTATTGAAGAATTAACCAGACCATAGCTAAAATAATTATGTATAAGCAATACAGAAGGCATAGATAGAAGAGACAGATGTAACACAAATTGAAAGTGCTGTCCAAATATAGAAAGATGAGGTTCCAATGAGCAAACCATATAGAAACAGGTTTAAAACAAATATTAATTTTGTAGAGTTTTCAGATTATAATTCCCTACCCCTTTTCTACCCTGGCTGCTGCAGTGTCAGATATCATGGCATAATTTCTTCTTTTTTTAAAGATGTATTTATTTACTTGAAAGAGTTATGCAGAGAGAGAAGGAGAGGCAGTTGGAGGTCTTCCATCCACTGGTTCACTCTCCAGTTAGCCACAACAGCCAGAGCTGTGCCAAGAGTCAGGAGCTTCTTCCAGGTCTCCCACGCAGGTGCAGGGGCTCAATGACTTGGGCCATCTTCTGTTGCTTTCCCAGGCCATAGCAGAGAGCTAGATCGGAAGTGGAGCAGCCGGAACTCGAACCAGCACCCGTATGGGATGCTGGCACTGAAAGCAGCAGCTTTAGCCTTTACACCACAGTGCCAGCCCCACAGCATAATTTCTCATTCTGTCCAGAGCATAGGGGTGCCTAGGACATGCTAAATGAACAGTCACTATACTACCTTCCTTCCCACTGAGCCTCAATAAAGCCTTAGTAGCCATATTAGTATATTCCAAGCATAACTACCAATCAGCCAGCTCTGGCATATCCTGTAATGTTACTTGTTGTCAGTTACTGTAATTCAAGCAGTATGCTAAGTCCTTTACCAAAATAATTGTATTTAATCCTTGGGACACCCGATGTGCAAGGTAGTATTTTAATCTCCATTTACAGGTGAAGAAATGGAGACTTAAAGTTTTTGATCACCATAAGCCTTTTAAGCCTTTTAAAATGATATAAAATGAATAACAGTATAATATAATAGCTGAAAAAAGTGAAATTATAGTTGATAGTAGATGCTAGAACTGAAGTGTTAGATGCTTGAGAAATAATTTATAAGGCACTGAAATAATGAAAAGAAGTAGAGCAGTCAGGAAGCCATTTAGAAGATGGGGACAGAAGTATAGAAAATAAAACCCCTTGATTCCTTAAGAGGTGGTGAAACCTCAATTTGTAACTTTAAAATTTCCAGTTTTAGTCCCTGTGAGGCCTTTACTTCCTATCCTTGAGAATCCGTGAAACTGCCTATGGTATTTTTTATTAAGGCAGTGAAAAGACAGACAAACAGATCTCACAATTGCTGGTTAAGTCTCCAAATGCCCGTAACAGCCCAAGAGGGGGTATGCCAAAGCCAGGAGTCAAGAACTCAATCCAGGTTCTACATGGGTGACAGGGACCCAACTATCTGATTTATCACCTGCTGCCTCCTAGGTTGCGCATTAGCAGGAAGCTGGAATTTAGAAAGTGGAGCCAAGACTTGAACTCAGGTACTATAACATTGTGGGATACCGATATTCCAAGCAGTGTCTTAAATTACTCTGCCAAATGCCCACTCCTACCTGTAGTATTTCTAAAGTAAATTTCCTTTTTACTTAACTGCTTTTCTCGCAACCAAATAATGCTTAAGACCATGAAGATTCAGAATATGGGGTAAAGAGCACGATTTAGGAAACACGCAGTTCTAATCATGCTGAACTTGAGATTGGAACTTCTGGTGGGTATTGACTATGTAAAGTCTCTGGATTGGAGACGCTGAATCTATGACCTGTAGATCTCAGTTGAAACTGAGATCCTCCATCAAAAGTAGAAAGTGGCAAAGGCTTGGGAATGGAGACTGAATACCAAAATATTGGATGCTGGTTGAGAAAGGAGGATCCAGTACTGGAGGACTAAATCAGAGCAGGCAGAGTTGGGAAGAGAACGAGAATAAATGACACCAACAAAGTCAAGGTAGGACGGTATGCAGAAAAGAAAATCAGCATCAGGTGCTCCAGAAAAACTAAGTGTCTTAGGGAATGAGAATCCATTGGATATGGCAGTGAGGTCAGTAGTGGTCTGAAACTTCAGCATGGTTTCTAAGGAGATGAGGGAAGAATTAGAAGTCTGACTTCAGTAGGTCAAAGAAAAAATGCAAAGGAAGAAAATGAAAACCTTATCAATGTATCCGAATGAGCTATCAGAAATATAGTGGAAGTATATCTTGATGATGAGAGGAGGGAGAGGTACATGACTGAGAGCTGAAATCAACCTTCAAGATAGTTGAAGAAACTTGATACCTAGTAAGTTTAGTAGTTGCACCGTGGCAAACCCAGTAGGTGACAGATAGAACAGACAGTCTTCTGACTCTACACCTACCAGTACAGGTAGGCAAATTCTTAATCCAAAAGGGAGGAGAAATTTTTAATGGTTCTTTTGGAATTTCAATTTATTTTCTCAGATAAGAATGGAGTAAATTAGGTTGCATTAAAAGCCACTGGCACAAAATGCCAAATTCAATCATACTACAAATGGGCAAAACTAAATGTGTATATTCATAACTATTTCAAGAGGAAACTTTATTGTGTTATAGTTTTGCTTTTGATTAAGGAGCTTCATTAATATTTTTAAGTGTTGCAAAAATATACACTGATAATTAAAATGCAAATTACTAAGTCTTAAAATAACTTCTTATTTATGGTGCTATGTCTTATCTTTGTGTAATTGTATGAGAATAAAATTGTCACAACATGTACTTTTGGGGGTCATACCAGAATATAACTTTAGTTTTTGTTGTAAGAGCACCACCTATAGGTTTCTTATGTATTTGGACAATTTTTCTTAAAGCAAAACCTAGTAAAACAAAAACCTAATAAAATTCTCTCTACTTTTTCCTTATAATTAGGCTATCTATTTATTAAAGGTTAGCAATTTTATGCTTTGTTATAGATTACCTCCATCTATGTTTTGTATATTTAAATCAGTTTTAAAGTATTTTAGTATTTACATGCTAGTATGATGTTATAAATTTGAGTTAAATTTTTTTAAAGATACAGCTTTGGATTTTATTGATTTTTCTTTTGTTCACTTTATATTTCAGTGTGGTCCACTCTTTTTTTTTTAAGAGTATTTATTTATTTGAAAGGCAGAGAGAGAGATCTTTATTGCTGGTTCACTCCCCAGATGACCCCAGTAGTTTGTGCTGGGCCAGGCTGAAGCCAAGGGTCAGGAACTCTATCTAGGTCTCCCACTGGGTGGCAGGAACTCAACTACTTGGGCCTTTGGCCACTGCTTCCCTGGCACATTAGCAGAGAACTGCATTGGAAGCATAGTAGATAGGACTTGAACAAGGCACCATAAGGTTTGCCCCAAAGTTAAATATGATTTAACTCAAAATTATGCTATTCTCTTTTGTGCAGATGATTCTGTTCATGAAAATGAATAATTTTCCATACATCAGGTCAATAACGATTGTTTTGTTTCTTTATATGTTTATTTATATCTTTAATATCTTCTCTAATGCTTTGGTAAGAGATAATGAAAAAGAAGATCTTATAAATGACTTAGGATATCTTTTTATTAAATTATGATGATAACTCAAAGTAAAGATAAACTCTTTATTATTAATAAGCCCTTAAATAGAATTATATTTGGATTAATTTAGTCTTATTCTAAAACATCATTCATTACAATCAAAATGTTTCTGTAAGAGAACTTTACCTTTAATGAAATTTAGTGAAACAGCATCCAAGGGGCAAAAAAAAATAGAAGTTTTGTGCCTTGGCAGTGAGATAGATGTTCAGCCTTGGTGGATGGTGTCTGTGAATTCTGTGACTACATATGAGTCTCCTTGATCTGATATTGGTCCAAAACAAGACCCCTTTGGCAGTGCACCCTCATTCCAGGGTAGATCTCTTTTAGACATGAACATTTTTTTTCTTTACTAAAATATTCTTCTAAACCTTGATTACATGTTTCCTTCAAAGAATGAGTTATTTTGTATAAATAAGGATTGACTTTAAGTAATATAGCTTGCTTTATGTTAGCCATTTTGGATAAAGTTTTTTAAGTTACATAGGATTCTTAAGCTCTAATAAATTTTAGAAGTTAAATTGAATAAATAAAAGACTATAGTAATTCTGAATGTTTTGCTATCTTTATTCAGTCATTCACTAACTTCTTATAGTTACAATCCAACTTACTATGTTTATTTGTCTTACTGTGTTTATTTGAAGTATCCTAAAAGCAACACGTGCTCCTAAGGATCCAAACACACTAACTGAGTAAAAACTGAGCTTTTAGGTAGCCTATAATAAAGAGAATAAATTTGGAAGATGAGTTTTGACTAAGGATAAATGGATGGATGGGTGGGTGGGTAGGTGGATCCACCGATTGATCTCCATGGCAAATGCTAGTAATTCTGGTTTGAACTGTAATGCAGTGACCCAATTTAAAAACCTCCTTTCCTACACAAAACATTCACTTAATTGTCTCAAAGGGAAGAAATTAAAGTATCTCACTAGAATAATAGAAGCATTTAAAGTTGATAATACCACATCTTATTGTACATGATTTGCTGCCTAAAGTTTTTTTTTTTTTTTTTAATAAACACTGATTTACTTAATGCTGTGTTTTAAAGTGTAATAATTAGCTGAGATTGCTTTGGCTGTCTTCCAGCTTGTGGAGAGACTCCAGAACAAATTCGAGCACCAAGTGGCATAATCACAAGCCCAGGCTGGCCTTCTGAATATCCTTCCAAAATCAACTGTAGCTGGTTCATAAGAGCAAACCCAGGGGAAATCATTACTATAAGGTAATTGACTGTTTTCTGTGTTACTATATAATATTTTACTATAAAATAAATGGAGTTTTCAAATATCATTACTTCGCATGTAGTAATATAAGACGCCTTTCCAGAGCATTTAATAAATGATAGATATCAGTATCATCTTTTTTTTTTTTTTTTTTTTTTTTGACAGGCAGAGTGGACAGTGAGAGAGAGAGACAGAGAGAAAGGTCTTCCTTTGCCGTTGGTTCACCCTCCAATGGCCGCCGCGGCCGGCGCGCTGTGGCCAGCGCACCGTGCTGATCCGATGGCAGGAGCCAGGTACTTTTCCTGGTCTCCCATGGGGTGCAGGGCCCAAGCACCTGGGCCATCCTCCACTGCACTCCCTGGCCACAGCAGAGAGCTGGCCTGGAAGAGGGGCAACCAGGACAGAATCCGGCGCCCCGACCGGGACTAGAACCCGGTGTGCCGGCGCCGCTAGGTGGAGGATTAGCCTAGTGAGCCGCGGCGCCGGCTGATATCAGTATCATCTTAAGTGTAAGAATAATGGCCTGTCAGACAGTGCTTTGAACACTAATGGGAGCAATGTAATTTTCAATGAATCATCTGTATTCTTCTTAGTTACTTTTTGGTTAAAAAAAGTACATATTTGTAAACCTAAAAAGGAAAGAAAAGTGTAAATGTGTTTATAAAAATTATATTTTTACCAATACTGGGATTTTTCCACATGAAACCATTTATAGAGATATTTATCTTTTATCCAAAAAATTAAACTTATAGCTTACCAGCTCAGTTATACAAAAATTAGAAATTGTTGGTTGCACAGAAGAGATTACATGGAATTCTACCATAAGGTTTTGATCATGTGTTGGATCCTTGGGATTTCACAAAGTAAGATAACACCAATAGTCACATGCAGTGCTGAGATGCAGAACAAAATTACAGTGAGCCCTGTTTGTAAAGGGAAGGGAGATAACCCAATTATTAAAGGAGTTAATATCTTTAGATTTATGCAAATCAGAGGTATGGCGGCTGGGCATTTTGTGTAGCTATTAAGTCAAAAGTTTTTTATCTAGAAAGGATATATGCTTTAAAACATTTTGGTCAAAAAAAAATTGCATGCATTCCTGAATTTAAAGTAATTAAATTAAGGTCTTTGGTAAAAGTGGTATTAGAAACATGGTTTTAAAAATTCTGGATAGAAGAATGAAACTGAAATTACAGAGTATACTAGAGAACTTCAAAAAGTTTGTTGAAAATGCAGATTAACTTTTAATTCCTTTTTCCCAGGAACTTTTGAATAGTCTTACAAACAAAATATCCTGAGAGCCCTCTCTATAAAACTGGCCGAAGTTGGCAGTTTTACTTCATTCTTACTGAGAATGAAGAGACCCACCAAAATCAACAAAGGCCACCTTATCTGTTGGAAATAGAGGGTTGGATCGTAACACATGTTTCAGGCCAAGGACTGGGATCTGGCTGCTTTATTCAAGAAAACAAACTGAAAAAATCTTCCACTAATCACTGTTTTAACTTCAGTGGGATCATTTAAGATTTGTTCTATATGGACACCCAGGCGGAAAACATGAGAGAGAAGGTATTAAAAAATAGAACTGGGGCCAGCGTTGTGGTATAACAATTAAAGCCACCCATGGCCGGCGCCGCGGGGGGCAATAAGCTAATCCTCCGCCTTTGGTGCCAGCACCCCGGGTTCTAGTCCCTGTTGGGGCGCCGGATTCTGTCCCAGTTGCCCCTATTCCAGTCCAGATCTCTGCTGTGGCCCTGGAGTGCAGTGGAAGATGGCCCAAGTCTTTAGGCCCTGCACCTGCATGGAAGACCAGGAGAAGCACCTGGCTCCTGGCTTCGGATCAATGTGGTGCACAGCGCAGCGGCCGTTGGAGGGTGAACCAACAGCAAAGGAAGACCTTTCTCTCTGTCTCTCTTTTTCTCACTGTCTACTCTGCCTGTCAAACAAACAAACAAAAAAAGCCACCCATATGGGTGCCAGTTCATTTCCTGACTGTTCCACTTCCCATCTGGCTCCCTGCTAATGTACATGGGAAAAGCAGGAGAAGATGGCCCAAGTACTTGGGCCCCTCCACCCACATGGGAAACCCAAATAAAGCTCCTGGTTTGTGGCTTCAGCCTGGCCTAGTCCCAGCCCTTGGCAGCAGTCTGGGGAGTGAACCAGCAGATTGAATACCTCTCTCTCTGTCTCTCCTCTCTCTGTAACTCTGACTTTCAAATAAATAAGTAAATCTTTATTGGAAAAAAAAAGAAAAACCTTTGACAAAATGGCCTGCAAGCCAAAGTTCCAGAATATATAGGAACATTTAATGCTAAGAAACACAGGGAACAAAATCACATTGGAGCAAAAATGTACTACGGACTTTGATTATGTCAGTGGTTCTTTCATAACTTTTTTATGTCATAGATACTTTGTTGTCTAGTGAAACATTTGTATTTTTCCCCAACTAATGTTTTTAATATAAAGCATTGCAAAGGTAACCTGTTACATTAAGATATGGCCATCAAATATTTTAAAATATTTGTAATGTAGTAATATACTTGTATATGCTTAACAATACACTTGTATTTGCTTATCGGTAAAACCAAGTGGTGATCGGTAATTTCAAAGTAACTTTGAGTGTATATTATTATTTTTTTGACAGGCAGAGTTAGAGAGAGAGAGAGAAAGGTCTTCCTTCCATTGGTTCACCCCCAAAATGGCCGCTATGGCTGGTGCACTGTGCCGATCCGAAGCCAGGAGCCAGGTGCTTCCTCCTGGTCTCCTGTGCGGGTGCAGGTCCCAAGCACATGGGCCATCCTCCACTGCCTGCTTGGGCCACAGCAGAGAGCTGGCCTGGAAGAGGAGCAACCAGGACAGAATCCAACGCCCAACCAGGGCTAGAACCTGGGTGCTGGCGCCACAGGCGGAGGATTAGCCGAGTGAGCGATGGCACCAGCCTGTATATTGTATTTTTAGATATATAAAATGAAACATAATATGAAAATACCTCTGGTTTCTAATAGTAACAGTGACATAAAATGTAAATACCATCATGGTTGTTTATATTTTAAGTGAAGGAACTGCTAATAAAATTTTAAAAGAATAGTAGATGGAAGCCAGTGTTGTGGCATAAAGTCATCAACTGTGACACCATCCCATGTGGACTCTGGTTCATGTCCCAGCTGCTCCACTTCCCATCCAGCACTCTGCTAATGCTCCTGGGAAAGCAGCAAAAGATGGCCTATGTACTTAGACCCCTGCACCCACATCGGAGACCCTGATGAAACTCCTGGCTTCCAGTTTCAGCCTGGCCCAGCCCTGGCTGTTGTGGCCATTTGGAGAGGGAATCAGAGGATGGAAGGTCTCTTTCTCTCTCTCTCTCTGTTTTCTTTCACTCTGTCTCTCCTTTCTCTCTAATTCTACCTTTCAAATAAATATTTTTTAAAAAAAAAAAAACCTACTAAATAAACATACAAATGGATTAACTCAAATCTTTAAAAGTGATTATCCAATCAGATTTATTGAGTGGTTGGTTGGTTGGTTTGTATGATCCTGCTATAGAGGACTCACATCCACTGTTTCATATAGCTAAAATAAAACCAATAACACCAAGTCTTAAGGTGGGAGTCAGGGTAGGCATTTGGTACATCCAAGCAGTCAGTAACATGTTGCTTGGGATGCCTGCATCCCATATAGAAGTGACTGGTTCCAGTCCCAGCCCTCTGCTTCCAATTCAGTTTCTGCTAATACATACTTTCGGAAGCAGCAGAAAATGACTCAAATATTTGGGTCACTACCTCCCACGTGGGAGACCTGGATAGAGTTCTAGGCTCTTGGCTTCAGTCTGACCCAGCCTTGGCTATTGCAGGCACTTGGATAGTAAACCAACAAATTGTAGATCTACCTGTGTGTGTTTGGTTGCCTTTCAAATAAAATGAAAACTTACCCCACTTTAATCTTTTGGCATTATGTAAGGTGAATAAATTGAGATATCTGTGGGGATAGCTATTATTTTCGCTGTTAATCATCAGTCTTTTTATGGTGAAACAACATATATTTAGTATTAGGGAAGCTGGACTATGTTTATGATCCTAAATTTTGTTGGTGACATCCAAAGAATCATGATTAGGAGCCAAACAAACATACGCCTTCTTCTCTCCCTCAGGCCTGATTAGGGTACTGGCTGACCTTGGCAGTGTCATAGTTTCCTCACAGCCTGTTTGACCTGTGCTTGCGGGCTTTGACATCCACAGGGTGCACAAGTGTATTGTCATCTGTCTTCTTGATGATGGCATAGTGTTCAGGCTTGTTCCTGCAGGGGCACTCTCCTGAGGGTACTTGGGCTGCTGCTGGAGCCACCATGGTCGTCGTTGTGTCTTGGCTGCCAGAACATGAGTGATGTGTGGGTCTTTGTGTGTGTGTGTGTGTGTGTGTGTGGTTTTAGTCACCTTTCAACACTGCCTTTTTGGCCTTCAAAGCCTTTGCTTTGTCATCAGCTCTTTTGAAAAAGTTACAGAGAGAGGGAGAGAAGAGACATCTTCCATTCATTGGTTCACTCTGCCAGATGGTTGCAACAGCCAGCACTAGGCCAGGCCAAAACCAGGAGCCAGAAGCTTCTTCCAAGTCTCCCTTGAGGGTAGCAGAGGCCCAAACACCTGGGCCATCTCCTGTTGCTTTTCACAAGCCATTATCAGGGAGCTGGAATGAAAGAAGGGCAGCAAGGACACATACCAGTGCCCACATGGGATACCAGCCTGCAGACAGTGGCTTTACACACTGCACCACAATGGCTGCTCCACTTTCAATCCAGCTCCCTGCTAATGGCCTGGGGAAGCAGTGGAAGAAGGCCCAAGTATTGCCGGTTTACCTTAGGCCAAAATTTAATATTTCGGGTTCTTGCCTTTAGCTTAGACAAGAATTCTAAGCTCAGGCACAAACAAGACATGTAACATGGTGAAGTTCAGGATTTATTTGGAGAAATACACAGGAATGTGGGGGCTTAATTAAGGGAGAACAGGTCAGAAAAAGTAAACGGGGAGTTCCATACTAGCCTTTTCCAGGGAGTAGGCCAGAGCTGCAAACAAAAGGCACACCAAGTAGGAGAGCAACTAGCATGCAAACAAAGCACAGGGAAGCAGGCATGAGAAGCGGCAAAATGGCGGCTGGCTCAGCTCGCCCCAGCCCCTTAAGCACTTCCAAAAGTGGAGTGGTTACATAATCTGATTGACAGGTGGTTGGATGCAGATGGTTGGATACAGGTGGCTGGATACAGCAGGCAGGAGAGGTGTGGCCTCCAGCTCTTGAGCCTAATCCTGTCTCCCTGATTGGGTCCCTGGCTCCTGGCTCTGGCTTTGGACTGGACCTGCTGCCGCCATTGCAGCCATTTGTGGAGTCAACCAGCAGATAGATGGAAAACCTCTCTCTCTCTCTCTCTCTCTCTCTCTCTCTCTCTCTCTCTCTCTCTCTCCCCCTCTCTCCCTCTCTCCCTCTCTCCCTCCCTCCCTCCCTCTGCCTCTGCCTCTCTATAACTCTGCTTTTCAAATAAATAAATTAAAAAGTAGTATAACATTGTTTTATTTTTTTGAGAGATAAAACAGGTTTTATTTAAGTTGGAAACCTCCTGCTGAAGCAGCCAGAAGCGGGGTTCTAAGAGAGGAAGACCTAAAGGGCTGTTGGAGTGGAGTTTTTAAGCACAATTTTGGGGGCAAAAAAAAACCTGACAATGATTAATTACAAGGCAGGGACAAAACCTCTCACAGACTCAATTTGTAGTATTCGCCCTGTCTGGCTTGCTCGTGATTAAACAGAAGAGCCATCTGGAGGGTGGACTCACCACTCCTTTGCTGTTCTCATGATAAGATTGGAAGCTCCCAAGGAGTGGGACAGGCATTTTTGTTTAGCTAAAAGCAGCTTTTGAGGAGAAACATACAGTGGAATTCAGCACTTTAATTTTGTTGAAGATAACTTTTGAGGGGAGGCAAGCATTTTGCACCCTCAGTTTCCACAGGGACCGACCTGACTGCCTATTAACCCATCTGACTGCTCCCCCAGAATAATGAACCCTGACTTCTGGGAGGGGTATGCGACAGTGACCGCTCCAGCTTCTTCAGGCTGAGTATGGGCAGAGTAGGGAAAGCCAATCAAGAAGGATCCAGCAGGAGGTTGGCTCTCGGGGGGGGCGCAGGGCCAGCTTGCAGAAACGGCTTCCATCCAAGGTGTCGTATGCGTGCCATCTAGAACTTCACTGTTTCAGGTCTGGAGATTAAATACAGGGTCTAAAACAAAGGACAGAGTCATTATCAGAGAACCGAAAGAAGATGCTGTCCAAGCCATGAGAAAGTTTTCCCATTGAGAGGCAAATAGAAACTGACAAGAGGGGCTTGATAATAATCAGGTGGGCTTTAAGGCCTGGCCAGGTGTGAGACTCAGACCTATCTATCTCCTCACACCAGGTACTGGAAGAGGCCTCACAAGGAAGGGAGGGCACCCTGTTGACTTCCATTACCTAGCTGACCTGGGAGGAGAGCTGGCCTGAACAGAAGGCAGGTGGCATCTCTAAAAGGAAATTTACAGTCCTGCCTGCAGTGTTACTGGCCCTACTTGGCTGTCCACTCAGTAGTTCTGATTACTTTGGAAACTGGGCAAAGTGAAGGGCTTTTCAACTTAGAGTCAACAAGGTCTGCAGATCAGATCTGGGAGTCCTTTGACTCCAGGACAGTTTTGTTTCCAGCGACCCAGCTCTCGCCTGGCAGAGCACAGGACCTTCAGAGGCTGATTTCTATCTTGACTGCTGTCTGTCCGAAGCCCTGGCTTTCCACATCGAAAACTAGTGCCATTTGGGGTGGAATGGCTTCTTGGATCTCCTTGATGGCAGATCACTGTGTAAAGCTGTTATTAATTGGCCTGCTACCTAGCTTTACATTGCTCCTGGTTTGACAAGGTATAAAACAGTTTTACAAAACTATATTGCAGCAGTACTGATACACACAGACATTTCTTTCTTCTTTCTTTTTGTTTCTTTTTAAAATTTTAGCTCTCACATATAAGGGAAAACATGTGGTAAATACATTTCTGGGTCTGGCTTGTTTGACTCAACAGGATGTCCTCCAGTTAACATTCATTTTCCACAAATGATAGAATTTCATTCTTTTTTATAGCTGAGTATTCCATCGTGTAATATACCACATTTTCTTTATCCATTCATCTGATGGTGGACACCTTGGTACATTCCAAATTGTGGATGTTGTGAAGAGTGCTGTTACAAACCTGGTGGTTCAGGTATCTCTTTGATACATTGTATTCTTTTAGTTATGTACCCAGTAGTGGGATTGCTGGATCACATGGCAAGTCTGTTTCTAGTTTAAGAAATTTCCATAATGTTTTCCACAGTAGCTGCACTGATTTACATTATAAATTGGTGTATAAGTGTTCCCTTTTGTCCACATCCTTGTCAGCATTTGTTATTCTCAGTGTTTCGGATTTTAGCCATTCTGACAGGGGTTAGATGATACCTCATTGAAATTTCCCTTATGGCTACTTGAAAAAATGTTGAACATTTTGTCATATATTTGGTGGCCATTTGTATTTCTTCTTTTGAGAACTGTTTATTGAAGTCCTTTGCCCATTTCTCAAGTGGACTGGTTGGTTGATTTTTGTTGTTGAGTTTTTTTAAGTTGCTGATATATTTGGGAAATTAATCCTTTGTCAGATAGGTAGTTTGCAGATTTGTTTCCCATTGTGTTGGATGTCTGTTCACACTATTGATAGTTTCCTTTGCTTTTTAAAAGCTTCTAAGTTTGATATAAGCCCATTTGTTTAGTTTTGATTTTGTGGCCTGTGCTTTGGCGGTCTTATCTGAGAAATCATCACCTACACCAAGAATGCCTGGGAGTGTTTCTGCCATGTTTTCTTCCAACAACATCATAGTCTCAGGTCTTAATTAGGTCTTTGATCCATATTGAGTTGATTTTTGTATATGGTCAGAGATATTGATCTAATTTCATTCTTCTACATATAAATAC